>NC_134359.1:262693355-262862919 GCF_048569485.1 Anomaloglossus baeobatrachus
GTAGTGCCCGCTCATCACTAGTTACGAGTACAGAGCACCTGAGCATGGTAGTGCCCCCTCATCACTAGTTACCAGTACTGAGCACCTGAGCATGGTAGTGCCCGCTCATCACTAGTTACCAGTACTGAGCACCTGAGCATGGTAGTGCCCACTCATCACTAGTTACCAGTACTGAGCACCCGAGTATGGTAGTGCCCGCTCATCACTAGTTACCAGTACTGAGCACCCGAGCATGGTAGTGCCCGCTCATCACTAGTTACGAGTACAGAGCACCTGAGCATGGTAGTGCCCCCTCATCACTAGTTACCAGTACTGAGCACCCGAGCATGGTAGTGCCCGCTCATCACTAGTTACCAGTACTGAGCACCCGAGCATGGTAGTGCCCGCTCATCACTAGTTACCAGTACTGAGCACCCGAGCATGGTAGTGCTCACTCATCACTAGTTACCAGTACTGAGCACCCGAGCATGGTAGTGCCCACTCATCACTAGTAATGTATTATTTATTTATTTTTTTTACCTGTGACTATTGGGCTTGGAGTTGTAATGGGTGCAGGCGGCAGAACTGGCTTGTTCTCTTTGTCAGCAGGGTTTGGAGTGATGATGGTGATAGTTGTGGTTTTCTTGGGAGTTGTAGTACTCTCCGGTTCCTTTGCGGTTGGCTTCGGCTCGTTCACAGTACTGGGAAGAACATAAGAGACATTACACGTCTGCATGTAGACGCGATCTGTTAGCAGCAGCCTATATACACTGTATACATGAGGGGAAGATCCGTGTGTGATCTCTGCGGTCAGGAAGCCGGAGAGGAATGAGTGGGGCTTATTAATGGAGTGTTTTCTCGCACGCAGGGAGCAGATCTGCATCCAGTGGGGGTCGGCGGTCCCCGGGTCCCAGGATTTTCCCAGGCACACGCTGTAAACACACATCTGTCTTAAGCCGTGTAAAAATCCTAAAGCCGACACTTCCCTGGAAGGAGCCTGGAGTTAATCAGTGACACAATAATTCATGTAAATCATTCTATTTCGGGAGACGTCTTAAAGATCTCAAGACGTCCATATAGCAGAGTGAGACGGGAAGTCATTCTTCCAAAAATTCGGGGATTTCAAAGTTGCTTTTATGGGGGGGAATGTCCCTCCTTACGGAGACCAGCTGTGTAAGGCGTCTTGGCAATGCTCCATTAAAGATCAGCCCCCCTCCCCCCCCCCCAAGAAAACATTCGCCAGTGCCCACCGACTGGAGAAGACAGCCAATTCGCATATTTTTCCCCATGGACCATTTCCAGACACAGCAGGTCTCCCCAAAGGGTTATTCCCATCTTCATAGATGAGCAATTTACTGTTTATTAAAATTAGCATCTATTCTTTTGTTTACAGCTCGTTGCCTAGGTAACCGACCACCAAAGCTGGCTTCCATTAGGGCGATTAATGCACTCTAGCGATCCGGTCTGGCTTAAAAGTAATAGAAAAGGGTTTCTAAGCATGGTGCATGTTCAGCAGTGGTGGTCGGTCACCTAGGCAACGAGCTGTATACCAAACAGGTCAACATTTTAATAAACAGTAAATGTTTTTGCAAGCACTATCATCCAATCCCCATCTATGAAGAAGAAAATCCCTTTAAGGAGACCTATTGGAGGACAGAGATGAGTTGTATATTCCTTCCTTGGAGCATTTCCATACACATCGGGTCTCCTTAAGGAAGGGCCAGTCCCTCAAAATCTGTATTGAGGATGTCTACGTCAGCCAGCAAAACTGTCTTGTGCACTGATGAGGGGCAAATACCCTGGAACAGTTGTCTGTCGATGCTGGCTTTTAAGACAGCCTCCACCCATAGCCCAAAGACAGAGAGGGACCAATTTTGGCCAAAAAAAAAAGTTACCTCCTCTGCCTAATCTTGGACAGCCCCCCCTTTGACTATCCAATTGAAACTTACCGCTTGACTGAGGGTTTTTTGTCCACAGACTTTAGCATTGACCTCCAGTCCTCAGGAGCTTCAGATTTTGCCACTGTAATGCCAGAATGTTGTGCTGAAATGTTAAACAGGAGAACGTCAAAAAAAGTCGGACCTCTTTGGCAGGAATTTCAAAGCAATCAGATACAGAAGGGAGGACGGAAAGCAATGAGAAGGAATGTGCAGACGCCGCCAACATGTTCTCAACAAAGCTCTCCCACAAGGAGATCCAAGTAAAGACCCGTGATGGAAGGACACCTACTTTTTGAAGACGACTCCTCCACCTTCGGGACTCTGGTGGCAGGACTTGGGACTCTGGTGGCAGGACTTGGCACACTAGGCTGCGCAGGTTGTGTACGAGGGGCTGGAACAGGAGTTTCAGACGTTTTGCCGATGCTGGGTAATGGGGCACTTTTGGGGGGCTCGGGACTTATCATGGGTGTTTTCACTTTCGTTTTTCTTTCTTTCGCAACAGGTTTCTCAGGCTCGGTTTTTGAAGTAGAAACCGCCGATACATTTGGCTTAGGATCCGGCAACCTAAAAAATAATTGGGTTAAAGAGGAACTACAGGTGACCACAAAGGCATCTTCTAAATATGGGGTCATCATTGACTGCATGTGGCCACACGGGCAAGTGTCACCCCTTTGGGTTGAAAAGCTTAGACCATTTTTTCTCAAAATCATGTCTTACCAAAAGTGCTCAAAAAGACTCGCAGGATCTCGGTTCGTCAGTCACAACGGAACGCCATGGTTACTGGACCAGAAACCTTCCAACCTCCTACCTGTTGGCTATCATGGTACCTCTTCCGTTTTGTAGGCCTTCCGCAACGACATTGTTGTGGAATGAGGCACGATGTCACACCGTGCTTACTAACAAGAAGAGATATCAGAGAAGTAGAGGCTTGCAAGCCTCTGGTCTGGTGGCCATGAATTTCTGACACGACTTGTTGACTGGACCAGAGTTCTTTGAATCTTTTCCCTCAATTCTACTACTGACCCCTAACCCCAAGTGTCTTCGCATGTGTCTGGCTTTGATCCATCGGCCTTTACAGTTTGCCATATACAATTGATTGTCCAGTTTTGAAAACCTATTTCTAGATCTTGTTTTCAGAATCGTCTTTTCTTGGCCGGAGTAGAGAGCAGTTATAAAGAGCGTCTCCCTGTCTGGAGGACAAGTCCTGTCCTGCATGATACAGACAACTCAATTAAATTGGGCACTGTTAATACTTAATTTTCACTTCGGTGGAGCTGGCGGGAAACTCAGCCCTTATAGTTCATAGCTAATTGCTGGGATTTCCAGCCAGAAGACACTTTCTGATCAGCCTATTGTCACTGGACCCTTCTAAAAAGTAGGGAATTTCCAAAGCAGAGAATCCATTTAAAGAAGACTAGGTCAAAAGTGTCCAGTTTTTCCCTTTATTTTATTTCCATTGCTTCCCCCGAGTAGTCTGCTTTTTCCTTTTTTTTTTTAAATCTGCTATACTGTTCCAGAGATATGGTCTTTACAAGGAAGTGTGGCTCATTGGTTAATTAGGCAGAGGAGCATAAAGACACACCCCCGAGGATCCCATTTGCCATGCCCCCGAGGTAAATACGATAAAAATTAGAACTAAATGAAAAAGCCCTAATCTCTGGAATCATATGATGGGTTTTTAAAAATAAAAAAAACTTGAATCCCTAGAATACTCAGGGAGCAGTGGGAATAAAATAAGAGCAATAAATGGGCATTTATGACTGGGTGACAGATACTTGTTTGGCTGGTTTAACCAACTTTAAAGAAGATCTAGGTTTGGATACTTCAATGTACTTCTCTTTCATAAAATTATATACAGCCAAAACTCTCCTACAAAAGTAGAATTACCATGTTGTCTCAAACAAATAGACCCAAAGACCTTACACAAGGGAACTCATACCTATTTGGAGGAGTTGATATACTGCTGGAAGTGTCTGTTGGTTGAGAAGGCTTGGTGGGTGTTGTACCAGGAATATTTTTCACGAGAAAGTTCCTAGCTTTATCCTTGTCAGCACTGACCTCCGGTATACGGGGTGTTATGTTAACAACCACCGACACACCAGGCCCATTGGACACCAATATTTTTGGAGATTCTGGGCCAGTCGTAGGCTGGTTGGTTTTTGGCTCTGGTACAACAGGACTTGACTGAAAAAACTTCTCACGGGCTTCCTTATTTTTGGCGGTTGATGAAAGCCAAGGCTTAGAGGAGGCATTTGGTTCCTTTTTGTCATCTTTAGCATCTGAGGAAGACCACTTTCCATTAGACAGAGAAGACACAGTTATGACATTTCCTGAGGCACCAGTGATTTTAGACTGTTGACCAGGCTGTCCTAAATCTTTTTTGGCGTCTTTCTGAGATGTTGAGGAGAGACTAATGTCTTTATTCCCTTTGCTTGCCTGTAAATACCCAGTTGTTGGGCTGTTAGACATATTTGAAGCCAACTTGTCCTTATTTTGGCCTGATGGACTAGAGACATTTGTTCTCAAATCTGGGCTACCATAAAATCCGAACGCCGTCCTGTTTGTGGATTCATGCTTGGTTGTGTTTGGAGAAGAAACATCCTTAACGACTGTGGATTGTTGAGCAGGAGTGGCCTTATATCCAAACTCCTTCCCCGCTTTACTAGAGACATCAGTAGTATTTTTGTTGGCAAAACCAGCAGCAGTTCTGTTAGTTGGCTCTGGGACCGATGGACTTGTGGTACTTTGCCATGATCTGATGGGAGGGGAGCTGCTTGGAGGACTAGTTGAAACCTGGCGGCTCTGATTAACTCCTGAAGAAGCTACAACGGGCGTATTTGGTCCAGTGAATGAAACATTATTAGGTGTAGGCGAGGGATTGCTACAGTTGAGATTGGTGCAGACTAATGTACCCGGATGGTCTCCTACTTTATAATCGCCCTGCTGTAATGTTCTTGAACACCGTTTACACCTGAAAATAGGGAAGAAAATATGTTTTAATGGAAAAATATTACATAGAGGTTTTAGATTATACACAATCGTCTGTCATGGACAATAAATGTCAAGACGACCTACCGGAAGCAATTCCTGTGATAGAGCTTCCCGTCAGCCATGTGTCTTTGAACCAAGTGGACATGTTTGCCACAGATGGCACAGTTGTTGCTAACTGCGCTGTTAGGATTAATTTCTCTAATGCCCTAAAGAAAAGGAAAAAAAAGGGATAGTCAATACCGAAGCTTGACCAGAACCAATAGTAAATATCGAGAAAGTCACAAGAGGATCCATTAAATATCTTGTTATTGTGCGATTTCGAAACTAGGACTATATGCAGTTCAGAAGGATCTGGGTTGAGGAAATTGAAATGCATCATGTATCATCTTACCGCTCTAACCGGGGCGTTCTCAACAACAGCTGGGCTGCCCTTATGTGCCGGATGGGTAACGGGTGTGGGCTGAGGAACATGGTTGGTTACTTTCTTTCCAGCGGGTTCCTCAATAGTGTCTGGCGGGGGACGTTTGATACCTGCCATGCCTCCAACTGGAAGAGAAGGTCAAGAACGTTAATGACAGATAATCCTACAGTATTTCCAAAGCCTAAAAACGGTTTCCTGGGTTTTTTTTGGCTGGGCAAGTGTTCATAAGGTTGGTTTAACAGATTTTGACTTATTAATAGGTCCACCAAATAGGAAAGTGAAAATATTCTGAAATCTTTAGCAACCTGTAACACTATCTATAACTGGAGGAAAATAAATTGTCCGGAATTCGGTCGCAACTACACATCGAAAAGATAAAAAATTGCAAGTAAACGCATTTCGATAAACTGAAATTAATCATTGCAAATCCGAGGAGCCTTGATCATTGCATAACTGGAGCTCAGATCCTACGTCTTAGAGTGTTTAGGAACCCTGGTGGTTTTGGCAACTTTTCAGGCTCCTTTAATGTTCCCTACAAATGAATTTTATTATTCAGCCGGAAATCAGAGCGAGCGTATTCATGTATGCAGTGCTAACCAGCGATCCATTAACGAGGATAATGAAATCACACCACACAAGGAGACTTTCCAACAGACTGTAGCTCAACAATAGCCATGTTGTTTTCTTCATTACCCGGCAAACAAGCAACAAGAAGGAACACATTTAGAAGAAACTTTTCCTTCTGCTGAAAAGCCTAAAGAAGAGCACGTTGAAGCCTCCTCCATGGCGGATTCAGGGCAGAACGGCAGCCAACTTCTATTTATACAGCTTGTGTATTTACTGAGGAAATATTTGATGTACACGCCTTAATCCCGAGCTCGGTTTAGAAAGAAATCAGGTGCAAACATAGGAGCCAAACACATTGCAAAGTGGAAAAGTCCTGCAATGCTCGAAAACGTTTTGGGACTCTCCAAATTAGTTTTAGAGTAAATGAATACGACGACATCTTTTTGAGGCGGGCGGACCCATCCAGTTTCTGTAGAGGAAGCCACTTAAGGAAAAGCCAGCGTTTTGTCACGGAGGCGTGGGGGTAGTTTTTAGGGGTTTTTGCAGCTTTTTTTTGGACTTTTTTGTTTGTTTCTTGATTGTTGAATGATGATAGATAGCAGTTTTCCTACCTAAAACGCTGGCAAAACACTAAAGGACGATCGAGTTTCTTTTGACCCTTCCCGTTGACTTCTATTGTAAAGTATAGATAGCAGAGAGTAATAGAGATGGTTTTTTCCAAAACCGCGCCAATGACCAAAAGGACGATGGAAAAATAAGATTAATGTTGCTTTATTTTCATGCTCAGGTCAACGCGTTTCAGGAGACTCGGCTCCCTTCATCAGGACAAACAGGCAAAAGAACATCGGTTTGATTTGATGTTCTTTTGCCTGTTTGTCCTGATGAAGGGAGCCGAGTCTCCTGAAACGCGTTGACCTGAGCATGAAAATAAAGCAACATTAATCTTATTTTGCCATCGTCCTTTGGTCAATGGCGCGGTTTTGGAAAAAAACATCTCTATTACTCTCTGCTATCAGCCATTTCGGGGACCTGGAGTTGCATGCTTATATAGGGAGTTGTGACTGTCACAACTTCCATAGGTGAGTTTAACCACGTTATTTAACCCCTTTTCCTATTGGGTCAAGACCCTATTGCGCTTCTTTTTCCACAGTCCTCTATTTCATTGTAAAGTATAGAACATCTTCATTGCAAAAAACGCCTGAAGAATAAAATAGTGCGCTCACTTCTATTAAAGGGGTGGTTCACTACTCTTCAGTAGTGACTACATCTCTGTAAAACTGATAGGGAAAGCTTTTTCTAAATACCTTGTGTTGCCAATTCAGCCTCTGAACGGCGCTATCACGGTCCGCTCTTCCCCATGACGTGACTCCACCCCCGGGCTCCGTAACCTCAAGGATCCGGTGATGTCACATCAACTTCTAGTTGACCTCACATCACCGTAGTCGGCCCCAGTCTTCCTGAGTGACTGGGCTGTGGGCAGATTTTAATCGCTCGCCACAGCCCAGCATCTCTCCTGCTTGTGGTGCTCTACAGTGAAGGAGAGAGCGCGAGATGCTGAACTGTGACGCTGGGCTGTGATAAGCTGTGAAACTTCACCCACAGCCCAGCCACTCAGGAAAACTGGAGCAGGCCGCAGTGATGGCAGGTCAACTGGAAGATGACGTGACATCACCGGATCCCAGAGGTCAAGCGACTGGGAAGTGCGGATCACAATAGCACCGCTCAGAGGCTGAATTGCCAACACAAGGTATTTAGAAAAAAGCCTTCCCTATCAGTTTACAGGGATGTGGTCACTACAGCAGAGTAGTGAACCACCCCTTTAACTGTTTTAAATATTTGAGGTTTACAAACAGTTAAAAGAGAAATCAAAACATTTTCAATCATGTTTTTGAGGGTTGTCTGGGTGCTTCTTCAGGTGGTTTTTTAAGTGACCAGTCCGAAAAAGATGTGTGCACATTCCGTAATTGTCATTTTCCTGGGGTGGCGACACCTCAATAGATGGACTTAGGTTCTTAAATGGTTAAAACTGCAAACCAAGCAACTTTTTAATTTACCTCTCAAAAAAAAAAAAAAAATCCTCTCTATACTCAAGAACAGAATGCATTTTAATTTTCAGGTTTACAGGTCGTTTCTTCGGATACAGGCCACCCTACAGTGTCAGAGTGGCTGGTTACCTACACAAGGCACTCTGAAGTCGGACGGATTGCTGGATCTTGCTCTTCACTTATGCTGCAAGCCACTTTTGCCTGCAACATGGTAGACCTCTGTGGCGCCCTGGACAAGCCAGGTCGTCACAGGTACTACACCAACACACCCTACACCCCGGCTAGGCACACCTAAGCCAAACACAAATCCTTGTTGCCTTCCTCCAGGGGCTGATGTCCACACCAGGGGGTGGGCCAGGCAGTTGGTCCCGCCCACCGAGGAGTTCACAGTCCTGGAGGCGGGAATAGTTTCAGAAGAGTTAGAGAGAGTGAAGTGGTAGTAGAGGAGACTGACCGTGTCCAGGTGTGTGGCCCGGGCACTCAGCAAGGTTGGCAGACGGTGGTGACCGTCTGCAGGAGAGGCCGATTGGAGTGAACCGTAAGGACCGGGGACGGGCGGTGGCCCGCCGGTACCGTATCGGGGAGTGAAGAGAAGCCAGCACCATTCGGCAGGGCCTACGAACCCCGACCAGGCTAGGAGTAGCCGTAAAAACGGTCAAATCCGTTAGCTAAGGGAACCTCCGGGGTTTCCCAGCAGCCAAGACCCGATTGAAGGCAACAGCTCACACCATAGAGGGAAACACAGTCACCGCCAAGGCTACAGTTCCCAGGGCTAGAGCTTGCGGGCAAAAGGGGCTCCCCTCAGCATCCATCCAAGCTGGGGAGTGGGTTACCGGTGGGAAGCCATTGGAACCGTAAACACAACACAGGTGCAGGGAAAGGCAGTCACCATCAACCTGCCGGGAGGAGAACCACCGCAGCCGCCTGTGGGACCCGTCCATGCAGCCGTTTATTTGACGGGAGACTCCGTGTGAATTACTGGCTGAGTGAGTACCACCCTGCCATGCGGCACAGCGCTGCCCCCGCGACCCTGCACCTCACCAGGCCCCGTAACCCGCCTGCCATTCCTAAAACCCTCACCGGGGCCCCGGGACAACCAACCCCCTACCCACGGAGGGGAGAACCAACATCCAAGCTGCTCCCTGTCATCGCTCCCGGGATCCCTGTCCAGAGCAGCGGTGGTGTCACAACCTCACCACAACCGTGGGTGGCGTCACGGACAATATCTACCCAAACCACACACCAACCCCCCCTTTCACTCACGGGCGAGGAACGCCGCTCGAGTCCCCGGGATCCGGCCCACCGCTCGAGCCACCACCGAGCTGCAGAAGCAGCAGTAGCCGGACCCGAGCAGTGGGTGAGCGCAGCGTCCCCTCCTCCGCCCGCGACACCTCCGTGTTTGGTCCAGCGGTGCAACCATATTTTATAAGAGCACCACCCCTATGAGGCAGAGGAGTGCTGTGCTCCTGAAGACTCTGGTGTCTCAGAACCATGCACACAAAAACTAAGGAACAGAAGCGTTCAGCCCATTTCACAGTGTGGTGTTCGGACACAAACTATAGAGCCGGTACATCGCTCTGCTCAAAGATAAGCAGAGTCATTTTGTCCCTCTATTTGAGAGACTGATTCAGAATATGGACCCCCAATGATTGGCCTGGGACAGCTCATAGAGTCCCATGGCTTTCAGTATCATCTCTATGCCTATGACACACAGATCTACCTCTCTAGACCTGACTTTACCTCTCTACTAACCAGAATCCCACAATGTCTGTCTGCTATTTCATCCTTCTTCTCTGCGCGATTCTTAAAGCGTAACATGGACAAAACAGAATTCATTGTCTTTCCTCCTCACTCATCTCCTCCACCAAGCCTATCCATCAAAGTTGATGGCTGCTCACTCTCCCCAGTCTCACTAGCTCGTTGCCTTGGAGTAACCCTCGACTCTGCTCTATCCTTCAAGCCGCATATCCAAGCCCTCTTCACTTCATGCAGACTACAACTAAAAAATATCTCCCGGATCCGTGCCTTCCTTAACCAAGAATCAGCAAAATCATTAGTACATGCCCTCATCATCTCCCGCCTCGACTACTGCAACCTCCTGCTCTCTGGCCTTTCTTTCAACACTCTTGCATCCCTCCAATCTATCCTGAACTCTGCAGCCCATTTAATCCACCTCTCCCCTCGCTATTCCCCAGCCTCGCCACTCTGCCAATCCCTTCACTGGCTTCCCATCGCCCAACGACTACAGTTCAAAACATTAACCATGACCTACAAAGCCATCCACAACCTGTCTCCTCCTTACATCTGTGACCTAGTCTCCCGGTACCTACCTGCACGCAACCTCAAATCCTCACACGATCGCCTTCTCATACTCCTTATCACAATCGCATACAAGATTTCTCTCGTGCCTCCCCCATACTCTGGAACGCTCTACCCCAGCATATCAGACTCTTTCCTACTGTGAAAAGCTTTAAGAGGAACCTGAAGACCTACCTCTTCCGATAAGCCTACAACCTACAATAACCCTCAGTCCAGTACACCACTGTGCAACCAGCTCTGTCCTCACCTCTTGTACCATCACCCATCCCCTGTAGACGGTGAGCCCTCGCGGGCAGGGTCCTCTCTCCTCCTGTACCAGTCTGTTTTGTAGTGTTAATGATTGTTGTACTAGTTTTTATGTATACCCTTTTTCACTTGTAAAGCGCCATGGCATTAATGGCGCTATAACAATAAATAATAATAATGATTAAAAAAAAAAAAAAAAGACTATTACACATCAAAAAGTTTCTCATAACATCGGATGAACCCCCTACCATCCAACATCCATCATGGTGTCCCCAATCTCCCCCGATGGCAGACGTCGGGGAAAGAAGGATCCGCACGCTCAGTTCTTTGTTTCTCTGGATGGAAAGTCGCCACCGGTAGAGTGTGGAAGTTACTTTTTTCTCTATCCCTACTGAAAACAGCAGCTGAACAGAGTGCGTAGGGAAGGAAGGAGCCTCCAGCCAACAGCTTTCTAATGTATGTGGGCATAAAGCAGGTGGTGGCCACTTATCGGCGTCCATTGGAGAAGACCTCTGCTTAGTTACATGAACACTTTCAGAGCCGGTGATTTCCCATAACTGGGAGTGAAATTGTTGTAATCGTCGGGACTTTTCCAAAAATAATAAAATCACACTGGGTGGACGGTAAAACTGGTTTCATTTTCTGTCTGCGGAGTTACTGAATGCTCCGAATTTCTCTGCTGTTTACCTTCTTGAGTTAAAGACCCGTAACCTACAACATAACTGCAGCAATTTATCAAAAAGCCATTCAAGGATGTCCTCTAATTCACCAGCAACTTTAAGAAAAGCATTGGATGGGGTTAGTAAGGATAGCTAGGAAACGTTTAAACTCAAAAAGGGATTGTAGAGAAAACCTATAGAAAAATATTAGGAAACTCAGAGTTGATGAAGGGGTCCTTCATTTGGGACCCCCATTTTATAGGCAGAGCAGATATCACTTACAATGTGAGTCTTTTCGACACATTCGTGCATTACACAGTCACAAAATGTATTTGAAAAAGGTCCTGTGTAATACTTCAATCCACCTGTGGTGGCGCTGCTTGAAAAATAACCCGTTTCCTGGCAGATTACAGCTGACAAAAGGGACTTAAGACCCTCATACATATTAGATTAAAGTTGGCCAATCTCGCTGTTAACTGCTGGATGGGCCGACAACCCACAACCTTCACCACCCCTCCGTTTCCTCCCTCACAACACTCTCCACTACACCTTCCTTTCCCATAACCCTCTCTTCTTCCTCTCCCTTACCCGCCTCCCTCACAACCCTCTCCACCACCCCCTCCCTTCCATCCCTCCCCTACAATCCCCTACACAACTCCTTCCCCCAAAACCCTCTCCACCACTCCCCCTCCCCTACAACCCTCTCCTCCACCACCCTCCCTTCCATCCCTCCCCTACAATCCCCTACACAACTCCTTCCCCCAAAACCCTCTCCTCCACCACCCTCCCTTCCACCACTCCGCCTCCCCTACAACCCTCTCCACCACCAACCTTGCTTCCACCCCTACCCCTCAACCCTCTCCACCACCCCCTTCTCCCTTCCGCCTCTCCCCTACAACCCTCACACCACCCCTCCTCAACAACCCTCCCCACCACACCCCTCTTTCCCACCCCTCCACCACTCCCCCCACAATCCTCTCCACCACCCACTCTCCCTTCCTCCCTCCCCCACAACCCTCTCCACCACTCCCTCTCCCCCGCAACCCTCTCCACCACTCCCCCTCCCCCACAACCCTCTCCACCACTCCCCCTCCCCCACAACCCTCTCCACCACTCCCCCTCCACCAACCCTTCTCCCACAACCCTCTCCACCACTCCTGCTCTCCCCCCTCCACCACACCTCTCCCTTTCTCCCTCCCCCACAACCCGCCCCACCACCCCCTCTCCCTTCTTACCTCCCTCACAATCCTTTACACCACTCCCCCTCCCCCACCCCTTCTCCGCACCCCCCACAACCCTCACTACAACTCCCCCTCCTTTCCCCCACAACCCTCTTCACCATTCACCCTTTCTTCCCCACAACCATCCTCCCTTAACCACAACCCTCCCAACCTCCCCCAGAACCCTCTCCAAAAAAAATAAGATTAGTATAATTCACTTCTAGAAATGTTGGGTAAAAGCCGGCATGTTCACAATTATATCTTTATAGGGTGTTTCGAGCATTTATTGGCCACTGTTATCAGTGTTTGAATGGACATATAATAATGACTGAAGAGCTATGTGTAGATCTGAAGCCTCCGTCACTCCTCTAGCTCTATTCTCCGCCTAGCTCCTCCTCCTCCTGCTTGACTGACAGCCTCTGTGCTGTGTGACTTCAGGTACAGGAACCAAAAGTCAAGCAGAAGGGGAATAGAGCTGGAGTGACGGAGGCTTCAGATGTACACGTAGCTCTTCAGCCTCATTTGCTATCAATTGGAACACAGATTTCTAAGTAATAAAGGAACGGCCTGGCCATGTAGAGGTATTGCTGGATTTGTCTTTGAAAGAGTTAAATGCTCATATAAAAAGTTTAGGAGATGAAATCCTGCTGAAAGATTCCCATTAAGTCAAACTTTTTCTTTTTAATATTAGGGGAAAATTACATTTTAAATGTTTTCTTTCTATTTCAATGTTTTTGATGTTTCCATATCGTGTAACTACTTGAAGTATTTAACGCTCCATGTATAAAAGCAAGAAGCCGGGGCAGAGGTCATATTGAGAGAGCACATTCCTTATTGCTTGCGAGTTGGAAGACGTTTCACCCTCATATGAGGAGCACAATTGAAAACATTTTGAACAATCCTCCCGGGAGACTGATCCTTTTCATTCCCTTTCCACTACAGAGGGCTTTCCCACAGAGGAGGGGGAGCGGCGCGACCTCCTCCTCCGAAAACAGCCTCGAACGCAACACAAAACCACCGCTCTACGCCTCATGCCCCACTACGAGAAGACAGCACAATGGAGTCTTATATTTGTAAACAACTATTGCATATCAATAAAAAAAACAGTAAATTAAATAATGCAGAAATCACAAAGGGTCGGCTTTTCGGCTTAGTTCTAATTTTCAAGCACCAAAGCACTTTTGTTGTATTGGTTGCCCCTTATTTTATGTCCTGGGGGACGCGACTTGGGAAAGTCGAAGGCAACTTTTTGTAGAGTATTTGTACCAAAACACAATAGGGAAATCGGATGGAAAGACCAGAGCTGCGGCAGCTAATCCGGCCAAAGGCAAACGGATGTCGCCATCTTAGGTGGTGAAGGGCAGTGGCTACCGCTCTGAAGATCATGGGGGTCCCGAAGGTTAGAGCCCACCAGTAAAACTGCAATCTATCCTAAAGATAGACAATTCATGAAAGAATAGATGTAGACAGGTAATAAATGTATGCCTAGCGCCAAAGGGGCCGCGAGACCGATCCAGCGCCAAAGGGGCCGCGGGACCGATCCAGCGCCAAAGGGGCCGCGAGACCGATCCAGCGCCAAAGGGGCCGCGAGACCGATCCAGCGCCAAAGGGGCCGCGAGACCGATCCAGCGCCAAAGGGGCCGCGAGACCGATCCAGCGCCAAAGGGGCCGCGAGACCGATCCAGCGCCAAAGGGGCCGCGAGACCGATCCAGCGCCAAAGGGGCCGCGAGACCGATCCAGCGTCAAAGGGGCCGCGAGACCGATCCAGCGTCAAAGGGGCCGCGAGACCGATCCAGCGTCAAAGGGGCCACGAGACCGATCCAGCGTCAAAGGGGCCGCGAGACCGATCCAGCGTCAAAGCCTGAAAACCATGAATGTGACGATATAGACATGCATCACTGCCAAAGGAAATCTAGGAAAAAATTGAGATATTTCGCATACAAAAAGGGCCCTCTTCATAGGTGCCCAGTAGCCACATCAAGGCATACCTCATATACTGTGTCCACCTTGGGCACGAGAGCCAAAAAGTGCCGAATACCTCTGCACCCCCAAAAGCTTCATCACCGACACATGGAAGGATAAAAAAGCGGTTACTTACTGGGCGAGCGTCCATTGAAGTAGTTATAGTACTGGGATACATAAGTCAGGATGCTCAGTCGGTCGGGGACCTTTAGTACGACCATATCTTCTGCATCCAGGAGCGCAGGAATACCAAGCTGTTCCTCAGCCACACGGAAAGCCTGCAATATGGGGATAAGAAGGGACCCATGGGAGACATTACAACAATAAGCATTACTAGGCCTCAATACAGAGGCAGCCGGAGTGTGGACCTCCAACAGCCGCTGTGTAAAGACATCATCCAAGATTGCCGCCATCACCAGCGCAGTACCATCTTATCTAATAGAGGACTCTGCATAAGACAGTCATTACGACGCCTTCTCTGTACATATCATTAAATATGGCCGGCAGAGTCTCAAAAGGGAAGGTATCTGTGTACTAGTAACAATCACAACCTCATTAAATATGAAATTACTCATTATAGAGGATTTCCACCCAAAACTGGTCATAAGAGAAGCAGCAGAAACTCTGTCTTACTCATAGAGATATAAGTATTTTTACGGTTTACATTGTAAGGGGAGGCCCAAAATTTGAAAAACACCACCAGAAAGAGCGCCACAGCAGTCCATGGTCATGAATCGTATTGCAGCTGTACAACACAGCCGGGAACCCCGGGCGCACCACGCAGCCGGGAACCCCGGGCGCACCACGCAGCCGGGAACCCCGGGCGCACCACGCAGCCGGGAACCCCGGGCGCACCACGCAGCCGGGAACCCCGGGCGCACCACGCAGCCGGGAACCCCGGGCGCACCACGCAGCCGGGAACCCCGGGCGCACCACGCAGCCGGGAACCCCGGGCGCACCACGCAGCCGGGAACCCCGGGCGCACCACGCAGCCGGGAACCCAGCCGCACCACTCAACCGGGAACCCAGCCGCACCACACAGCCGGGACCCAGAAGTACATGGCGACTAGTCATTAAGGTGTTAAAGTGAATGGGGCTAAGTTGCAATATGACGACAACCTGTGGACTGAAGTGGCGCTGTTTTTGGAAAAAAGAAGCCATGTTTTTCTAATCTTAGGCAATGTAAAATGAAATTAGTAATTTTAAAGTGAAAAACTAGAACAGGTTTGGAAAACAACCAAATCCTCCTATTAGATTAGAACCTTCCAATTTTTATATTTTATTTATTTTTTTTTTGTCGGGCATTTTAATAGTCTCATCTGGCTTAGAATATGTGAAAATGGGTTTCCTATTAAGAATAAGGTGTTAATAGAGAGGGGCAATCACATCCTTATTAGTGATGAGCGGGCACCACCATGCTTGGTAAGTTGCAGTTGAACGGGCACGACTCGAGTACCCCAATATAATGGAAATTAATGGGAACACAAGCATTTTTCAGGAAGATCTTCAAGAACAACGACCAAGTACCCCAATGACTTCCAATACACTTAGGTATATTTCATTTTCAAAATTCCAAATTCCTGGCTATAATTTGTCTGCAGCGAGGACAGATTTTCCCAATAATGAAATAGGAGGTGACAGTTGGTGCTTTTAAAATTCTATGGAGAAGGGAGGAGCTAGAGGCCAACAGACATTATGCTGCAAGTTCTCCATAGAACATTATGAGCACCAACTGTCACCTCCTCAGTAATTGGAAAGTCTGTAGTCACTGAAGACAGATTTCACCCAGGAATTGGTATGTTTTACACTGAAAGATCAGTCCAGGAGAAGAAAGAAGCAAATTTCTTTAATAAGATACATTGCAAAGTTTCTTATTTTAATGTGTACTATGGATTTAAAAGAAAAAAAATAACAAAACAATAGTTACTCAACATCTATCCATACATACCAACATATTTGTGGGCGCAATATACTAACAGTTAAGCTTGGAATATCACATGAAACATCCCCATTGTCAGGACCTGGCATAACATGTAATATTGCACAACTGTGAGACACAAATCCCACAAACATTACTATAGGGAGATTTAGAGGGTTCTGTGTTACTAATAGCTGCCAATGCGCCAATATAAATAACCAAGCAAAAAATAATATAAACTTACCAAGTTATTGTTCTCATAGATGTTCTCCTTGCTAAGAGAGTTGAAATTTCTATGGAAAAAAAAAATAAAATTGGATAAAAAATTTACTTCACCCACTTACAAACAACTTTACATAGGATTTCTCACTATCTTACAGGCAAATTTTACAACCCCCCCCCTTGAGTTTTGAGAGAGGTGCTCAAAGATCTATAGAACATGGTCGATGTTTCCAAATATCTGATGTCAGGGGAATTATAAGAAATTTATTAAGAAAGTATGACTGTTCAAACCAAGCTCAGTCCCTCGGTGGACACTTGGCATGGACAAACTATTTTGTCAATCCGTAATCAGCAGGCATTCCTCAAATCGTCATTCAAAAATGGCCTCCAGACAGTCTCACAGAAAACAATGGCTCTTGTTTCGTGACTTACTGGATTAAGGAACAGTTGGTCGGGCATAATTAAGAATAGTTCAATTCTTAATTATGCCCGACCTACTGTTCCTTAGTCCAGTAAGTCACGAAACAAGAGCTATTGTTTTCTGCGAGACTGTCTGGAGCCCATTTTTGAATCACGATTTGAGGAATGCCTGCTGATAAAGGATTGCGGTGTACTAGTCTGCATCATTTGGAGGACAATTATACAGTCTAATTGACCTAGTGAACAATGAGGAAACAGCCATGATCATCTCCCCCAATCCTATGGGGCACAATGTCCTGAGGGATATAAAAAAAAGAAAAAGAGGCCTACTAGTTTGATTCTACAGGACTTCAGCCTAGGGACCATGGTTCCAGCTGGAGAATTACAGAACTGTTCTACTGCCCATCACTGAGTCAATAAATTAATTAGGAGAACCCAAGTGGTCACTTAGCCACATACCTCACTGTGCTCGATCATTTTTCTAAGTTTGCCACAACCTCCTCTCAGTGGGTGCCAATCAAAAGCAGGGAGCTGCTGGCCAAGGTGGTTGGCCCTGGATGCCCCGAAGTTGAGGAGGTTTTAATCCCTGACAAGCCAGTGGAAGGGTAAGATTGTCCCTTGCATGGTGTGGTGTCCTTGCTGGGAATGTAGTTGGTGACCCAATAAAGTCATCAGATTGTGGTACCCTCACTCTATTTTGACTAAATAGTGTTCTGCCCACAGGAAAAGAGTGTGGTTGTTCAGTGGGATGAGCCCTGGCCTGAGGGGTCTTTCTAAAGACAGCCAGGCCAGCGGACGAAAGCACCCCCTGACCCTCGTGTCCCAACACTGTTTTTGATCTCTTCCCTAATCTTCCTTGATTGTCAGGTTTGGCTTCACAGGAGCTCAGACTAGTGGACATAGAAGGAAAACAAGTAGGTGGGAAGATGCACCATGCCAAGGGTGCTCCGACCAACTGTGCTTGGTTTGAACAGTCATCTTGTGCTTATAGGCTCACTCTAAAATATGGATCCGACAGGTTGGATGTAAATAGTGTCCACTTCTCAGATGAACCAAGCCGAACCTGCATGGTAGACCACATCCAATAGGTTTGCTCGGGACCCCACTTTATTTGACAAAGCCCCTCTAAAGAGCAGCTCTATTTGCAGAGTATGTATGTGTTATATGGTCTCTTATTGACTTCAAAGCTCAATTTTCCTTGTATAAAATTGCAGATCAGGACAAGTTAGCGGATGACCCCACAGATCTGACCACCATTAGCGAAAATGGGAGAAGCAAAAAAGGTTGTAATGTGAACAAGGCCGATCACACAACCCTCAAGGTCATAGAAGTTTGTTAGTTAAAACCACAGTTGCATCAAACAATCCTGAACACATCGGCACATGAAAAAAAATAATTATATATACACAAAGCAAAAGTGAAGGCAGACTTCTGCAGAATTTCAGTGTCACATTCTTGCCTGGTCAGATTTGCCCGATCATGTTTGTTTATGTAACATGTAAAAACAAAACTTTCCGGAGATAAGAACGGGCCAGTGAAATAATACTGCCATTAGCAGCGTGAAGGATGATCTACACTATGCATCAACATCAGGTGATACAGGTCACAGGAACAACTTCATGGACAGAAGACCCTCAAATCAAAATGATCCCCTTATAATTGTGGAAGGTTTTCCTAACCATGACAGAAGGGTAAGCAATATCAACGTGGATGGGACAATCCGATTTAAACTTCTTGTTACCAGAGCTTCATGGCAGCTGCATCGTCTGCTTCTCTAGGGTTTATCATGAGATGATTATTAAAGGGAAAGAGAAAAAAAGAAAGCGAGAGAGAGAGAGAAAGAGAAAGAAAGCGACAGAGAAAGAGAAAAAGCGAGAGAAAGAAAGAAAGCGACAGAGAAAGCGAGAGAGAAAGAGAAAAAAAGAAAGAAAGCGACAGAGAAAGCGAGAGAGAAAGAAAAAAAAGAAAGCGACAGAGAAAGCGAGAGAGAAAGAGAGAAAGAAAGCGAGCGAGAAAGAAAGCGAGAGAGAAAGAGAAAGAAAGGGAGCAAGAAAGAGAGAAAGAAAGCGAGAGAGAAAGAGAAAGAAAGCGAGAGAGAAAGAGAGAAAGAAAGCGAGAGAAAGAGAGAAAGAAAGCGAGAGAAAGAGAGAAAGAAAGCGAGAGAGAGAGAGAAAGAAAGCGAGAGAGAAAGAGAGAAAGAAAGCGAGAGAGAGAGAAAGAAAGCGAGAGAGAAAGAGAGAAAGCGAGAGAGAAAGAGAGAAAGAAAGCGAGAGAGAAAGAGAGAAAGAAAGCGAGAGAGAAAGAGAGAAAGAAAGCGAGAGAGAAAGAGAGAAAGAAAGCGAGAGAGAAAGAGAGAAAGAAAGCGAGAGAGAAAGAGAAAGAAAGCGAGAGAGAAAGAGAAAGAAAGCGAGAGAGAAAGAAAAAGCGAGAGAGAAAGAAAAAGCGAGAGAAAGAAAAAGCGAGAGAAAGAAAAAGCGAGAGAAAGAAAAGGAAAGCAAGAGAGAGAAAAAGAAAGAAAGCGAGCAAAAAAGAAAGCGAGAGAGAATGAAAGAAAAAACAAGCGAGAAAGAAAGCGAGCGCGCAAAAAAGCGCGCAAAAAAGAAAGCGCGCAAAAAAAGAAAGCGAGCGTGCAAAATGGAAAGCAAGCGAGCAAAATAGAAAGCAAGCAAGCAAAATAGAAAGCGAGCGAGCAAAATAGAAAGCGAGCGAGCAAAATAGAAAGCGAGCGAGCAAAATAGAAAGCGAGCAAAATAGAAAGCGAGCAAAATAGAAAGCGAGCAAAATAGAAAGCGAGCAAAATAGAAAGCGAGCAAAATAGAAAGCGAGCAAAATAGAAAGCGAGCAAAATAGAAAGCGAGCAAAATAGAAAGCGAGCAAAATAGAAAGCGAGCAAAATAGAAAGCGAGCGAGCAAAATAGAAAGCGAGCGAGCAAAATAGAAAGCGAGCGAGCAAAATAGAAAGCGAGCGAGCAAAATAGAAAGCAAGCGAGCAAAATAGAAAGCGAGCGAGCAAAATAGAAAGCGAGCGAGCAAAATAGAAAGCGAGCGAGCAAAATAGAAAGCGAGCGAGCAAAATAGAAAGCGAGCGAGCAAAATAGAAAGCGAGCGAGCAAAATAGAAAGCGAGCGAGCAAAATAGAAAGCGAGCGAGCAAAATAGAAAGCGACAGAAAAAAAAACGAGAGAGAAAAAAAGAAAGCGAGAAACAAAGACGTTGAGCTTACCATACACTGATAGCTTAAAGCTATTTCTCAGAGATCCTCTATATACATGCACCTTCTTCTTAGCGGAGCATGCATGCGCTCTTAATAGTGAGAACCTCTGCCAGACTCTTCTCACAGCTGCTAATGAGGTGTGCCGCCTCTGTGTCAGCAGCTGGGCTGCTCGAATCCTTATCCGCGGTGGCTCGAGGGGCGTCCGGCCCCGGGGGTCGTGCGACCACTCAAATGAAGGGGGGTATTTACAGGGAATTGTGTTTAGAGTTCGTGACGCCACCCGTGGTGTATGGTAAGGTGCAGTACCACCGCTGCGGTTGGGAGTACCCGGGGGCGATGGAGTGGGGCAGCCAGGTGTTGGGACCCTCCACGGGTAGGGGGAATGCCCCGGGACTCAGTGATGGTGTTTGGGGAGTGCCGTTGGGTGCGAAGGGGTCACTTTCGTACTCACTCAGTCCATAAAGCTGACACCGACAACTGGGTAAACCAAAGTTCTGGACACCGCTGCCAGTGAGTGGAGCTAGTTTGGGTCCCGTCCCCGATGGTGTTGCCTGGCGATTTGTGACCTTCCTCCTGGCACTAAGTTCACTTGCTTGTTGGTCCCGGTAGTATAGAACTAGTCGGGTCCCGCTCCCCAGTCTGGCTAACTGTGGGAGCTTGCTCTCTGGGTTCACACTTGGGATTTTCTGGACCGTTTTAGTGGAAACTGCTATCCCCCTCGTTGCGCTAGTACCCAGATTCTGGAGCGGGTGGAGACCGGATCTTGAAGGCTCTGTTCTCGTCGAGTAAATTGTCAGGTTGCCTGAAGCTACTCCCTGACCTAGGGTCTACGTACCCAGTCGTGCCCTGGCCCCAGCCCGGTGATGGTACAAGGCCGCCGGCTGTCCTTCTCGACAGTCCCGTGCCCCTTGTCACGATCTCCTGCGACCGGGGTTCCAGCTCCTACTAGGCCCAGACCACCATCTGCTACCTAGTTGCTTCCAAGGAGCCCGGCTCCTGACCTCCTCTCAGCTTCACTTCCAAACTACTTCTTCCTGCTCCAGACACTCCTGACCTCCGCTAAACCAACCCCCCAAATGGGCGACCCTATTCCACTCAGGCCATCCACTGGTGTGTCTGGTGGGTGTGGTGCAGAGTGTACCTAGGATTTTACTAGCTGTTGTCGTCAACACCTTGTAGTTGGGAACCCATAACCAAGGAGGAGGCGGATATTGCACAGAAGAGCAGATTGCACAATACCCTGTAACAACCTGATAGTCCAGCGCATCACACTAATATCTCTTGAGATGAAAGGATTGTATATGTTGAAACGTAACAAGCCTGACCTTTCTTTTCATTTTGCTGGTGGGCGACAGTCAGTACATCAACATGAACATTAGATGCTCAGGAGGTTGGGTCAAAATGTATTAAATATTTAAAACCCCCTTAAATACCATTGATTGATATTATTAAAACCCATGTAAGAACAATCTACAGCTGAGTGGCACAAAAGCTGATGCCAGAACAATTACAACCAGCTCCCCCCCACCACCCCCTATGACAAGCTGCCCCCACCACCACCCTCTGACCAGCTCCCCCCCAGCACCACCATCTACGACGAGCTCCCCCCACCACCCCCTACGACCAGCTCCCCCCACCACCCCTTATAACCAGCTCCCCCCAGCACCACCATCTACGACCAGCTCCCGCCAGCACCACCATCTACGACCAGCTCCACCATCTACGACCAGCTCCACCATCTACGACCAGCACCACCATCTACGCCCAGCTCCCTCCAGCACCACCATCTACAACCAGCTCCCTCCAGCACCACCATCTACAACCAGCTCCCTCCAGCACCACCATCTACAACCAGCTCCCTCCAGCACCACCATCTACAACCAGCTCCCTCCAGCACCACCATCTACAACCAGCTCCCTCCAGCACCACCATCTACAACCAGCTCCCTCCAGCACCACCATCTACAACCAGCTCCCCCCAGCACCACCATCTACAACCAGCTCCCCCCAGCACCACCATCTACAACCAGCTCCCCCCAGCACCACCATCTACAACCAGCTCCCCCCAGCACCACCATCTACAACCAGCTCCCCCCAGCACCACCATCTACAACCAGCTCCCCCCAGCACCACCATCTACAACCAGCTCCCCCAGCACCACCATCTACAACCAGCTCCCCCAGCACCACCATCTACAACCAGCTCCCCCCAGCACCACCATCTACAACCAGCTCCCCCCAGCACCACCATCTACAACCAGCTCCCCAAGCACCACCATCTACAACCAGCTCCCCCCAGCACCACCATCTACAACCAGCTCCCCCAAGCACCACCATCTACAACCAGCTCCCCCAAGCACCACCATCTACAACCAGCTCCCCCAAGCACCACCATCTACAACCAGCTCCCCCAAGCACCACCATCTACAACCAGCTCCCCCAAGCACCACCATCTACAACCAGCTCCCCCAAGCACCACCATCTACAACCAGCTCCCCCAAGCACCACCATCTACAACCAGCTCCCCCAAGCACCACCATCTACAACCAGCTCCCCCAAGCACCACCATCTACAACCAGCTCCCCCAGCACCACCATCTACAACCAGCTCCCCCCAGCACCACCATCTACAACCAGCTCCCTCAGCACCACCATCTACAACCAGCTCCCCCAGCACCACCATCTACAACCAGCTCCCCCAGCACCACCATCTACAACCAGCTCCCCCAGCACCACCATCTACAACCAACAACACAATCTACGACCAGCTCCTCATAGCGCCACCATCTACGACCAGCTCCTCATAGCGCCACCACCTACGACCAGCTCCTCCACCATATAGCAAACTAGATTTCTGGTCTCCTTCCTACACTTTAGACCCACTGCAATTCCCAGGATTATTTTCCTGGTCAATTAAATCAGTAATATAAAGATATACAACTACAACAATGGTGATGACAAGATGAATGATTAACCACAGAAGTCACCGCCAGGTCACATCAGATGTCCCCATCCCTGTAAAGCAGGCAACCTGCTGTGGACTCGGTCATATCCTGAAGTAATCTATGTGGCGCAACCCTTTATCATCCATACAGATGCTTCCTGTGAAACATTGTACAGTGACAGTACCACATGCCGGAGTGACAGGACCCAGCTGTGAGATGAGGGGACCACAGCACATAGATAAGATCTCATGGCTAATGAAACAGGACGCGCAAACAATGCCCAGCAGACAAACAATAGGATGATAGTACAGGAGCACAATAAAAAGAACACTAAAAAAAACAGGAAACTTCACAGACAAAAAAATACATAAAAAAGTACCACAGTACCGGTAATTGTACTCATTTTCTCATTTGAAATGGTATGTATACGCTATGTATGTTCCCAATCACAAATGTCATACCTCTCCACACAATGTAGTCATAGAGCGTATCACTAAAAACATCTTATGCACATTGGAAGTGGAGGTTAGAACTCTGCAGTTGCACGTTTCGCAGCTGATGGCTTCCTCAGGGGGAATCTAAAAGCAAGTGACAAACATTCCCAGGCTCAAAAACCTCTTCTATAAACTCCAGATGCCAATCTTACCATAGAGGAAAGAAACCAGTCATGGTCCCCTTGTGATTAAGATGCCCACGCTGCATTGATTGATGTCCTGACTTGCACAGATAGCACTGACTCTACACTGGGGTATGACTTCAAACATGGCAGAAAGACTGTTACAAGTCATTACTGGGGACGCCCATCAATGAGCCAGAACAGGTAGCCACTTAGTAAGAATACCTTTCATTTTGGAGGAATCTAAAATTGCTGCCATTTAATACGAGATTTTGTACTGACTAACTGGCCACAGGGGAAAAAAAACAAAAAAAAACTTTTTGCTAGTTGCGGGACTGGAACTGATCAACTGATTTCCTTTAGCAGCTGTAATTTGAAGGCGGCTATCCCCGACGAGACAAACCCTTTCATTTACTTTAACTGGATGGAAGGAAGGCCAGAGGGATGGAAGGAAGGCCAGAGGGATGGAAGGAAGGATAGAGGGATGGAAGGAAGGATAGAGGGATGGAAGGAAGGAAGGCCAGAGGGATGGAAGGAAGGAAGGCCAGAGGGATGGAAGGAAGGAAGGCCAGAGGGATGGAAGGAAGGAAGGCCAGAGGGATGGAAGGAAGGAAGGCCAGAGGGATGGAAGGAAGGAAGGCCAGAGGGATGGAAGGAAGGAAGGCCAGAGGGATGGAAGGAAGGAAGGCCAGAGGGATGGAAGGAAGGAAGGCCAGAGGGATGGAAGGAAGGAAGGCCAGAGGGATGGAAGGAAGGAAGGCCAGAGGGATGGAAGGAAGGAAGGCCAGAGGGATGGAAGGAAGGCCAGAGGGATGGAAGGAAGGCCAGAGGGATGGAAGGAAGGCCAGAGGGATGGAAGGAAGGATAGAGGGATGGAAGGAAGGATAGAGGGATGGAAGGAAGGATAGAGGGATGGAAGGAAGGATAGAGGGATGGAAGGAAGGATAGAGGGATGGAAGGAAGGATAGAGGGATGGAAGGAAGGATAGAGGGATGGAAGGAAGGAAGGCCAGAGGGATGGAAGGAAGGAAGGCCAGAGGGATGGAAGGAAGGAAGGCCAGAGGGATGGAAGGAAGGAAGGCCAGAGGGATGGAAGGAAGGCCAGAGGGATGGAAGGAAGGCCAGAGGGATGGAAGGAAGGCCAGAGGGATGGAAGGAAGGATAGAGGGATGGAAGGAAGGATAGAGGGATGGAAGGAAGGATAGAGGGATGGAAGGAAGGATAGAGGGATGGAAGGAAGGATAGAGGGATGGAAGGAAGGATAGAGGGATGGAAGGAAGGATAGAGGGATGGAAGGAAGGATAGAGGGATGGAAGGAAGGATAGAGGGATGGAAGGATAGAGGGATAGAAGGAAGGATAGGATAGCTAGATAGAAGGAAAGGAAGCAAAGGAAGGAAAGATAGATGATGGATGGAAGAAGGAAGGATAGATGGATGGAAGAAGGAAGAATAGATGGATGGAAGAAGGAAGAATAGATGGATGGAAGAAGGAAGGATAAATGATGGATGGAAGAAGGAAGGATAAATGATGGATGGAAAAAGGAAGGATAAATGATGGATGGAAGAAGGAAGGATAAATGATGGATGGAAGAAGGAAGGATAAATGATGGATGGAAGAAGGAAGGATAAATGATGGATGGAAGGAAGAAGGAAGGATAAATGATAGATGGATGGAAGAAGGAAGGATAAATGATAGATGGATGGAAGAAGGAAGGATAAATGATAGATGGAAGAGAAAAGGAAGGAAGGAAGGAAGGAAGTATAGATGGATGGAAGGATAGATGGATGGAAGAAGGAAGGATAAATGATAGATGGATGGAAGAAGGAAGGATAAATGATAGATGGATGGAAGAAGGAAGGATAAATGATGGATGGAAGAAGGAAGGATAAATGATGGATGGAAGAAGGAAGGATAAATGATGGATGGAAGAAGGAAGGATAAATGATGGATGGAAGAAGGAAGGATAAATGATGGATGGAAGAAGGAAGGATAAATGATGGATGGAAGAAGGAAGGATAAATGATGGATGGAAGAAGGAAGGATAAATGATGGATGGAAGAAGGAAGGATAAATGATGTATGGAAGAAGGAAGGATAAATGATGGATGGAAGAAGGAAGGATAAATGATGGATGGAAGAAGGAAGGATAAATGATGGATGGAAGAAGGAAGGATAGATGATGTATGGAAGAAGGAAGGATAAATGATGGATGGAAGAAGGAAGGATAAATGATGGATGGAAGAAGGAAGGATAAATGATGGATGGAAGAAGGAAGGATAGATGATAGATGGATGGAAGAAGGAAGGATAGATGATAGATGGATGGAAGAAGGAAGGATAGATGATAGATGGATGGAAGAAGGAAGGATAGATGGATGAAGAAGGAAGGATAGATGGATGGAAGAAGGAAGGATAAATGATAGATGGATGGAAGAAGGAAGGATAGATGGATGGAAGAAGGAAGGATAGATGATAGATGGATGGAAGAAGGAAGGATAAATGATGGATGGAAGAAGGAAGGATAGATGGATGAAGAAGGAAGGATAGATGGATGAAGAAGGAAGGATAGATGGATGGAAGAAGGAAGGATAGATGATAGATGGATGGAAGAAGGAAGGATAAATGATAGATGGATGGAAGAAGGAAGGATAAATGATAGATGGATGGAAGAAGGAAGGATAAATGATAGATGGATGGAAGAAGGAAGGATAGATGATAGATGGATGGAAGAGAAAAGGAAGGAAGGAAGGAAGGAAGGAAGGAAGGAAGGAAGGAAGGATGGATAGAAGAAAGGAAGGAAGTATAGATGGATGGAAGGATAGATGGATGGAAGAAGGAAGGATAAATGATAGATGGATGGAAGAAGGAAGGATAGATGATAGATGGATGGAAGAGAAAAGGAAGGAAGGAAGAAAGGAAGGATGGATAGAAGAAAGGAAGGAAGTATAGATGGATGGAAGGATAGATGGATGGAGGGATGGACAGAATTTCGGCTCACTGATTGCAGAGATTTTGAAAATGGTGAGAAATTGAATAAAAATATATAGTACATTTGCCACCCATTTCATCATACAATATTTTGCTAAAATGGTCCAGAATGGAGAAAGAAAAATATCTAAATCACAAAAATAGGATTTTTATGGAGAAACATTAAAAATCTCTCACAGGAAAGCACTGGCCTCTTAGGAAGAAAAAACCAAAACAGCTGAATCATCTGTGCCACATCACTGCGGCAGGCGCTGTACACATGCGGTATGTGTCACTAACCACATATTCCACCTTCTTGGCGCTGTGACACGCTGACCGTCCCAGGCCGATGACCCCCTCGTTACCACAAACTATTTAAGAAAAGAGTGAAGGAGGACAAATGACTCAGCCGCTGCGTGTGTACAACATCTGGTTAGCATCACGTCCCCAGCCCTGACTCCGATCTCAGCTGATAACACTAACATCTGCCAAGTTCCTTTTCAATCCAGCTCTGAGCTTAACTGCTTGGTTGCTAAGGATATTTTGCCTAACAACCACTGTATTTAAATAGTGTTGTCAGGAAACATATCCCTAGCAACCAGTCTCTCTCATATTATTTAGGTTTGTAGCTCAAGTCCTCAACCTGAGGTTGTACGGGATTATAGCCGCTTTCTTCCAGAAACAGTGGCTTACCAGACGACCGTAATATAATGTATTACAGCTCAGCTCTACTGAAATGAATGGAGCGGAGATGCAATACCTCACACAACCTATCCACAAGTGACGCGCTATGTTTGAAGAAAGCAGCCATGTTTTTCTAATCCTGGACATCCCCTTAAAAGAAGGCGCCTTTCACATTGCGTCTTACAGCGTCCACTTATTGTAAGTGCCAAAAAAAGCTCTCGGCACGTAGATCAAAAGTATCTAGAAGCTTCTAATCACCCGACAAGAGTGTTTTCATGGCCTCTACGTGTTTATCATGACCAGGAATCCTAGACTTAAAAGACGATTTGGGCAGATTTATGATAAAAAACAAAAACAATCTTTGTTGCCCATAGCAACCAATCACAAGACAGCTTTCATTTCTTATATGGATCTCTTGGTGGGTGACTATCAAGAGATCTGCTCTTGAACTCCCAAAACTGATGGGTCTATATACTATTAAACACAGGGGCGGACATATTGGTGCAGCCTCTGAGGGTTGGGAGGCCATTTCGGCCATCCCTCAAAAATAAGCCCTAGCTTAAAAATAAGTCCTTGTTGCGGTTCAATAATGAAGTGTCCATGCAGTTTATAAAGTTAAAGAATACACAGGACACTTCATAATAGAAAGCAGACACCCCCAAAAGAGAAGACAGACAGAAGACCCTGCAATCATGCCAGACGCCGAGCGGGAGGACCTGCAGTGGAACGCACACGCACAAACATCCGATCGCGCACACTTCCGATCGCGCACACTTCCGATCGCGCACACTTCCGATCGCGCACACTTCCGATCGCGCACACTTCCGATCGCGCACACTTCCGATCGCGCACACTTCCGATCGCGCACACTTCCGATCGCGCACACTTCCGATCGCGCACACTTCCGATCGCGCACACTTCCGATCGCGCACACTTCCGATCGCGCACACACATTAGATTGCACATACACACACACATCAGATCACACACACACACACACACACACACATCAGATCACACACACATCAGATCACACACACATCAGATCACACACACATCAGATCACACACACACACACACACACACACATTAGATTGCACATACACACACGCATATCAGATAACACACACACACACCAGATCGCACATACACACCAGATCGCACATACACACACACATATCAGATCACACACACACACACACACACACATTAGATTGCACATACACACACGCATATCAGATCACACACCAGATCGCACCCCCACATGCACGCATATCAGATCGCACACACACACACACACACACACACTGCGTCTGGCCAGCAGTGGAACCTGGGATGCAGTGCAATGGATTGCGAGGACCTACAGTGGAATGAAGAGATGAGTTCCACCTCAGATGCTGTATGCAGTCCACCGCAGATCCTCATTCTCCACTACACTAAGTCCCAGGTTCTCCTGCTGGCCAGACGCAAATCGGTATCATCAGATCTGGTGAGTGTGTGCGAATGTGAGTGTCGGCCAGAAGCAGGGGAGGACCGTGTGGAGCATACCCGTTGGTAGCGTTCACCGAAAATTACAGGAAGAACTCGGAGCCACAAAGACGTCCGGGGTCTGGTAAGTAGGATTCTCCCGGGAAGGGGGGGGGGGGGTGTCTGCTTTTTTGGGGGTGTAAACTTACCCAGAACTCTGTTAAGAATAATATTAAAATAGGCCCAAGCGCATTTTTCAGGACAAAAACAAATATATAAGGCAGGGTCTTATTTTTGGAGAAACACGGTACCTCCAAAGCAGGTGGAATTTTGCATTATGGGTTGTACAGGGCCCATATTTTGTCCTTGCACAGGGACTTTTCTGTCTTGGAAAAACTTGTCTCCTCCAAATTAGCCTCGGGTCTGTTGTTTCCACCACTTCGGAAGATCTCCTGAACAGATCCTTTTATCTATGAGCACAGCTGTGCGATATCAGCCAGACGTAAAAGAACAAGTCAGCCCCAGTGAACAACACAGGAAAAAATACCAAGCGGGAGGAAAGGCCCAGTGACTCGGAGACCCCTGCACCCAAAATAGAAGGCATTAGGATTGTTTTATCCGGCTTCCTAGGTTTCCGGCACAGCAGACGTTACAAGGATGAGAGCGCACATCCTCTCCGCTCGTCACCGGCTCCGGGCCTCTCTATGTTCAATTTTCTGACCCAGCGGTTCTTAACCTTGTTTGGACGGGGCCCAGACATGTTTCTACTTGAATTTAATTCCATCCTTTTTATTGCTCTACTGTTCTTTGTAATATAGTCTGCAAACGGAGAAATGGGGGCTTCGCTGCATAATGTGCATGCGTGTGGTCTTCTTGGTCCATACCAAGGCCTGCTCAAATTTGGTTAATCAAGGTCCGATCACTGGGACCACCACGGATCAGCTGAATGAAAGAGCAGCGTGACCCTTACACAATGAGCTGCAGTACCTGGCACAGCCAAAATGGCAGGGGGGCGCTGTCCCTTCCTTCTGCAGATCAGAGCGAGTCCTGGAGGTTGGACATCCAACAATTGAACATATTCAATGGGAAAAGCCCCTTTACCTTGGTGCTCATCACTAGTTATGAGTACCGAGGACCCAAGCATGGTAGTGCTCACTCATCAATAGTTACTAGTACTGAGCACCCGAGCATGGTAGTGCCCGCTCATCAATAGTTACGAGTACTGAGCACCTGAGCATGGTAGTGCCCGCTCATCACTAGTTACAAGTACAGAGCACCTGAGCATGGTAGTGCCCGCTCATCACTAGTTACGAGTACTGAGCACCCGAGCATGGTAGTGCCCGCTCATCACTAGTTACAAGTACAGAGCACCTGAGCATGGTAGTGCCCGCTCATCACTAGTTACGAGTACTGAGCACCCGAGCATGGTAGTGCCCGCTCATCACTAGTTACCAGTACTGAGCACCCGAGCATGGTAGTGCCCGCTCATCACTAGTTACGAGTACTGAGCACCCGAGCATGGTAGTGCCCGCTCATCACTAGTTACGAGTACTGAGCACCCGAGCATGGTAGTGCCCGCTCATCACTAGTTACAAGTACTGAGCACCCGAGCATGGTAGCGCTCTCTCATCTTGTAAACCAAAATAATGTAAAGTAGGAGTAATAGTGCAGAAAACCAAAAGAAAAACTAAAAGTAGTCTTTATTAGTATTCAGTATTAAAATCTATGATCATAAAAACCAAATTATTTTTACATAGTCATTATATAGACTGGTCACATATGGTGGGTGCAAAGAGGTGATAGACACGATTAGTGAGGATAGTGTTAGTTGTTTACTATTCTCAAGGTAGGGGCAACTTTAGTAGTTGTACTTCTTAGTCAGATAGTTTTTCAATAGATTCTAGGGGGATTAGGGACGAACTTTCTATCCCTCCCTTCCACCTACCTACCAGCGGAGGTGCACCATAAATTGTTGGGTACCCCCCGCTCCTCGTCGCATGGTAGTGCTCACTCATCACTAGTTACAAGTACTGAGCACCCGAGCATGGTAGTGCCCGCTCATCACTAGTTACAAGCACTGAGCACCCGAGCATGGTAGTGCCCGCTCATCACTAGTTACGAGTTCTGAGCCTCCGAGCATGGTAGTGCCCGCTCATCACTAGTTACGAGTACTGAGCACCCGAGCATGGTAGTGCTCGCTCATCACTAGTTACGAGTACTGAGCACCTGAGCATGGTAGTGCCCGCTCATTACTAGGTACAAGTACTGAGCACCCAAGCATGTTAGTGCTCACTCATCACTAGTTTCGAGTACTGAGCACCCAAGCATGGTAGTGCTCGCTCATCACTAGTTATGAGTACTGAGCACCCGAGCATGGTAGTGCTCGCTCACTAGTTACGAGTACTGAGCACCCGAGCATGGTAGTGCTCGCTCATCACTAGTTACGAGTACTGAGCACCCGAGCATGGTAGTGCCCGCTCATCACTAGTTATGAGTACTGAGTGTGGGGACACGGGGCTCAGTGGGTGCTCTTGTCCACTGAACCGGCCACCTTTTGAAAGACAGCGTGGCTCAGGGCTCATCCAAACTGAACGCCCGACCTCCTTAACCATGGGTGGAACACTACTCAGACAACACAGGGTGAGGGAATCACAATAATTAGACTTTATTGGATCCCCAAACAATTAACGGCACATAACACATAACCAGCAAAACACACAAATGTAACAGGCAACAGTTTCTCACCCTACCGCTGGCTCACCAGGGATTAGAATGTCCTTGCCTCAGAGCCTCCAGGGCCACTTACTCCAATCCAGCTGCCCCCCGCTTTCGGCGGGCACCCACCGAGAAAGGAATAACGCCAGATTTAGGAAGCTGTGTGAGGTCTGCAAAGTCTACCAGGTGACCAAATTGTCCCAACCTGGGTTTCTTCCTTAGGTAGTCCTGGTATGATGATATAATCCTGGCAGCCGGAGTCGAAATCCCTAGACTGTGGATATGGTCTCCAATCGGGACCGGAGTCCCTAGATTGAAGCCACAAGGTATCCTGATACTCTAGCCAGCTCCTAGGAGCTTAGACTGGATCGATCAGCATCCATCAACCTTCATCAACCTGGTGGCTTAAAGAAGTCCTCTCTTATAACCACAGCCCTCCCTCTGGGCACACTGCGTCCTCATCGATTGGTTGGACAAGATCGCCTCTCCCATTGGATAAATCTCAAGCTGCATGGACAATGTTCATCCAAATGATGTCCACAGAAAGACTGAGGGTATACATGTAGTCTGCAAGTTACCGACTAGACAATGGCTACTAAGGTAATTACATTAGCAATACACAACTACAATACAATGATTACTGGAAGGGTCTGGAGAAACAATAGATAATCAAACATGAGCTAGCACACATAAGAACAATATGTCTGGCTGAATGTTAAGAAACTTTAACCCATGAGAGGCATTGGGTGTCCATGTCGTCACACTGAGCACCCGAGCATCGTAATGCTCACTCATCACTAGTTACGAGTACTGAGCACCCGAGCATGGTAGTGCTCACTCATCACTAGACATCACACAGTTGTGATCTAGACAGATCCTGCATTAGTGACAAATTCCCTTTAAGTAGCAGCAATCTAAAAGGGACTTGCCCATATAGTTTGATTCTTAGCAGCAACCATGGAAAGGTTGGAAATGATTCACGAGAATTTCCCGCTGACAGTTGTAATACATCACTAGACAATCGCACTGTGCAGAGGGATTTATTGCACTCGTGCATTGTGACAGGTGAGGCAATCAGCAGCCATCAGTGCACTATGGCCCCAAGCAACATGCACAACACCTAAAAAGCAAACACTGTATATCACTATCTACACAAGCTTTATTCAGACAAAGGTGTATAGAGGATCAACAAGTCTGCCTCTGAATAAAGAAAAACCGGAAGGAATAGTTCTTAAGGCGGCTTGTCTGGTTAAATATCCGCCAAGAAAGTCTCAAGCATAGTCTCTAATCAAACGAAAATAACGGCCGATACAATCTGCACGCATTATTAAATCCATCTCTTAGACTTGATGAGGCGGGTGTACTTACTTTGGAAAGCAATGTCAGAATGGCTGCACAATCCTCTTGTTAAGATGAGCATTTTATGATTCCAGTTTTGTCCCATGTGTATTCGACTGACAGCTGCAGCTTGTACTGAGCAGTGTCAGAGCACAGCAGGGAGGAGGGACATTGAGGATCAATGTCCAATGACATTGATGTCATCAAGTTGACAATCAAGTTGGGTAGGAAAAGAATGAGTTAAACTTTCATAAAAGATTATACAGCCATTCTGACATGGAGTTTCAAAGTAAGTATCCCATATATGATCTATATAATAATGCACTGTGCCATTAAGTGACCCTGGTATGACAGAGATAGCTGAATCTCACTTTACCGTCTTGGTCAGTCCCATAGGAATTAAAGGATTTGTCCAGACTTGGGACAAAAGTTTGTAGTCTCACTATGTGACTGTAGACTGCGTTAGGTGCACACACTGTCAGGATTCCCCGACACTACTGGTGCACGCAGTCACGTCCAGAATAGATGTGTCCGGCTTCTCTCAATCAATTATATGGAAAGAAGCTGAATTGCGTCTAGTGTGCATGTGCCCACAAGTATGGATTCGAATATATGAGGTTACATGATCGCCCTGTCACACCAGCAATATTAGGGAATCCTGACAGTGTGTGCACACCACACATTATCACAGTTCTGCAGTCAGAGCAATGGCAGACTTTTGTCCCAACCCAGGACAACCCCTTTAAATGGGCACTTGCTTGATCATGACTTCTGATCCTAATCCTTGCTTTAAAAAAAGAAACATATAATGAGATACTTAAAGGGACTTTCAGCACAGAATGACCAAGCACAGGCGCCAAATATTTAAGTACACCTTCCCATCTACTTGTTTCCCCTCCATCTCTGCCTCCATGAAACCATAGCTGTCAATCAAAAAAAGAGGAGAGGGTGGAGAATGAGGGAACACAAGTAGATGGGAAAGCGCACTTGGCTGTTTGGCCCCGCCCTGATGCACCGAGTGCCTGTGGTTGGTTTGAACAGTCATTCTGCGCTGACAGGTTCCATTCAAATGTTAACTTAGACAAAAGATAGTAGGTCCCCAGAAAATCTGTTATAAGTCCAAAAACAAACCTGGGTGGCACAAAATGTTGGTTCCTAAAAAGGGCAGCCATTACGCAAAAAAAAAAATTTGGGAATTTTTTCAAGTGCTCCTTGAAAGGGACTCTCAGCAGGTTTCTGCATTGTAATCTGAAGATGACATCATGCTGCAAGACTTAAAGGTGCGTTACACGCGGTGACATCGCTAGCGATCTTGTTAGGGATTTGACACTCCAGATCGCAGATGCGATCTGCTGAGATCGCACATAGGTCGTTTTTATAGCGCCAGTCACATGTGCGATCTCGGCAGATCGCATCTGCGATCTGGCGTGTCACATCGCTAATGAGATCGCTAGCGATGTTGCAGCGTGTAAAGGTACAGTCACACTTTAGCGACGCTCCAGCGATCCCACCAGCGATATGACCTGGTCAGGATCGCTGGAGCGTTGCTACATGGTCGCTGGATAGCTGTCAATCAGGCAGATCTCACCAGCGACCAGTGACCAGCCCCCAGCCAGCAGCGACGCGTGGAAGCGATGCTGCACTTGGTAACTAAGGTAGATATCGGGTAACCAAGGGCTTGGTTACCCGATATTTACCTCTGTTACCAGCGCACACCGCTTAGCGCTGGCTCCCTGCTCCCTGCACTCCTAGCCACAGTACACATCGGGTTAATAAGCAAACCGCTGTGCTTATTTACCCGATGTGTACTCCAGCTACATGTGCAGGGAGCCGGCACTGGCAGCCCGAGAGCGGCGGACGCTAGTAACTAAGGTAAATATCGGGTAACCAAGAAAGGGCTTCCCTTGGTTACCCGATATTTACCTTAGTTACAGCTTACCGCAGGGTGCCAGACGCCGACTCCCTGCACATTCAGATCGTTGCTCTCTCGCTGTCACACACAGCGATGTGTGCTTCACAGCGGGAGAGCAACGTCAAAAAAATGAACCAGCACTGTGTGTAACGAGCAGCGATCTCACAGCAGGGGCCAGATCACTGCTCAGTATCACACACAGCGAGATCGCTAATGAGGTCACTGCTGCGTCACAAAAACCATGACTCAGCAGCGATCTCGCTGTGTGAGAAGTACCCCTAAAGCACCCTTTAAAACAGAACATTCAGTGTCTGTTATCTCACAGTCTGTTTTTGTTTACCTGCAATGTTAGTACAAGCCTCTTAAGCTGGTGTCACACATAACGACGACGACAACGACGTCGCTGCTACGTCACCATTTTCTGTGACGTTGCAGCGACGTCCCGTCGCTGTCGCTGTGTGTGACATCCAGCAACGACCTGGCCCCTGCTGTGAGGTCGCCGGTCGTTGCTGAATGTCCAGCTTCATTTTTTGGTCGTCACTCTCCCGCTGTGACACACACATCGCTGTGTGTGACAGCGAGAGAGCGACGAAATGAAGCGATCAGGAGCCGGCACTGGCAGCTGCGGTAAGCTGTAACCAGCGTAAACATCGGGTAACCAAGGGAAGACCTTTCCCTGGTTACCCGATGTTTACGCTGGTTACCAGCCTCCGCTCTTGCTGCCAGTGCCGGCTCCTGCACTGTGACATGTGGCTGCAGTACGCATCGGGTAATTAACCCGATGTATACTGTAGCAAGGAGAGCAAGGAGCCAGCGCTAAGCAGTGTGCGCGGCTCCCTGCTCTCTGCACTGTGACATGTAGCTGCAGCACACATCGGGTTAATTAACCCGATGTGTGCTGCAGGAGAGCAAGGAGCCAGCGCTAAGCGCGGCTCCCTGCTCTCTGAACTGTGACATGTAGCTGCAGCACACATCGGGTTAATTAACCCGATGTGTGCTGCAGGAGAGCAAGGAGCCAGCGCTAAGTGCGGCTCCCTGCTCTCTGAACATGTAGCACAGCGACCTTATGATCGCTGCTTCTGCTGTGTTTGACAGCTAAGCAGCGATCATAACAGCGACTTACAAGGTCGCTGTTACGTCACCGAAAATGGTGACGTAACAGCGACGTCGTTGTCGCTGTCGTTTAGTGTGACACCAGCTTTAGCTTTGTCATTAATGGGTCTCAGCAGAGTGTGAGCTCTAGTTCAATTCCACCCCCTCTGTGATTAGCAGCTTCTGTCTATGGAAATGTGCACTGAAAAGCCTGGTGTGGGCAGGGGCAGTTTCACACATTGCAGCTTCAGTATGGTTAAGACCACTCATATAGCGACAGTTAACTGCTCGTGGTCATAACTATGGATAGCTAAGCTGCAATGCCCTGCACATGAGGTAAGAGACATAGCTAATCAGGAGAACTATGCTACATTTCTAATTGGAGGTATTTGCAAATATTATTATTATGATACCTACTACATATTGGGACAGGATTTTGGAGAAGGGAATATCCCTTTAAAGGCGTTTAGAGGGATTTCCAAATTTGTATACAACAAACAAAGAACAACTGCCAAATTTGCGACCGCCATCACAGGTATAGGAAGAGGTTTCAGCTCTCTCTCCCCCTGCCCTAAACTGATCAGTCTGGATCAGTCGAATCGCGACCTCCAACGGGGGGGCACCAGAGTTCCCGTCCTCTGTGAAGGGGCTATTTGCATAATTGGTAAATAGTGGAATAAATACCGACCAAGTGACAATATAAAACTACCGCTATCACCCTGCCTTCCAGCTCATGTGTTTAGGTCATCAGTGACCTCAGGATTTTGGCCACAGATGCTGATGGAGCATATAACAGGGTGGACCTTTATCCTCCAGCTCAATGGCAGCCTGTTTTCACATTTTCCAGCACTGCCCACACAAACTGTTCATTTTCCTTAAAAACTGATGAATGCCGCATTCACTTCACTTCTGAGGCCGATTAACGCCCTTTCTTCAGGGCAAACAGTGACGATGTCAGACAGGTGCGGGTTATGTCACCGGGCGGCATTATTTCCACATAGCTGCATCGGGGCTCATGTCAAGAAGCGTCATCAGTATCTTTACCACCTCAGATTCCTGAAGCACAGCAGCCATGTTTTTCTGATCCAATTAAGCATGTATGCAGTTTATGCTGGGAAACCTGGAGAGATCCTTTTTAACCCTTTCCTGGTATAGAACATAGCACAACCTACATCAGGGGATGAAGAATTGAGCCCGCGCCATGCCCGCCAAGTGCCGCTTGTGATATATACATACAAAGATAGATAGATACACACACAAATATATATACAATAATAAAATTATTGTTATTAACAGTAAATAATAATAGCACCAATAATTTTTTTATATTATTGCTATTAATACTATTTTAGCTCTAATAATAAAAGTAATAGTAATAATAGAAATAGTAATAAAAATAATATGACTTACTATTACTATTATTATTAACAACATTAAAATATTAATATTAGTAGTAATAAAAAATATATATATTTTTAGTATTATTACTATTAATACTATTATTAGTGTTATTATTAAGACATAATTAAAGTAATAGTAATGGAAATAATATAATATATTTTTTTAATTATTTATTTTATTTTTTTATTGGTGCTTTTATTATTATTATTATTATTAATAATAGCACCAATAAAATAAAATATTGTTTGTATTACTAGTAATACTATAAACACTAATAATAATAATAATAATAATAATAACATAAAAAAGTAAGTAATAATAAAAAAATAGTAATAACAGTAATAAAAATAAGACTTATTATTATTGTTTATAATTATAATTTATAACTTATTATTATTATTATTATTATTAAGTTATAAATTAATTATAAACAATAATAATAAGTCTTATTTTTATTACTGTTACTATTTTTTTATTATTACTTACTTTTTTATGTATTATTATTATTATTAGTGTTAATAGTATTACTAGTAATACAAACAATATTTCATTTTATTGGTGCTATTATTAATAATAATAATAATAACAACACTAATACAAATTATAATAATAAATAAAAGCAATAATAAAATAGTAATAAAATAATGATTACAATTATAATAATACTATTTTGTTAATTATAATTTATAACTATTAATATTGTTAACAATAATAATAATAATAACAATAATAATAATAAATAAAAATAGTATTAGTAATTAAAATAATGATTACAACTATAATTATTATAAAAAATAAAATAAGAAATAATAATAATAATAATAATAATAATAATATTCTTATAAGCTTGGTATCACCTTAAGAGCAAGACCTGGATAATCATATTGCTGGATTATTTTTACAGAAAAATGAAAGTTGTAAAAAAAACAAAACCCAAAAACACAAAGGCTGAATTGATTAAGGGGTGGGGGGGGGTTACCCACTCTTTCACCCCACTTCGAATGAATGGTGTAATTCAAAACTACAACTCATCCTGCAAAGTACAAGCCGTCATATGGCTATTTAGGTAAAAAACCTGGGTGACTAAAACTTATAGTGACCAAAAATGACATCATATGAGCCATCCTGCCCGCTGTGGTGACATCATAGGTGAGCAGCCTGTGATTGGCTGGCTTGGTGGTATGACATCATCCACGGCTTTGCGGGGTGGGCCATGCGCTGACCCACACAGTCTGGTTCCAGGCCGTTACATGTAACCAGCGCTGATACAGCAACACGAGGATTGTAGACATGTTTTATACAGAAATGGGAGCAATGTACAGACTTCTGGGAAGATACTCACATGAGATCGGGGCGGTGCTTGTGGAGGATGGCACAGAACGCCAGCCCGTCCCTGAACGACGTGGTCATGTTGGTAATGTTAACATCGCGGTATCCTTCGCACTTTATCTTGCACCATTGCTGCAGAGCCTTGATGGCGGCCATCCTGGAGGCGACTGCGGAACAGAAAAGAAGGTTAATATTACAATATGATAAAAAGAGAAACATTTAAAGGGGTAATCCAGTAAGACAACATGGTGGGGGGAGGGTAGTTGACTACCGAGACCCTCACCAAATCTCTAGTCCAGCGAGGCACGTGCACCAATGCTCCATTCATTCTCTATAGGACTGTCAGACATAGCCAAACACGATCCTCTGCAGGACGAGGACCCCATGCACTGCTCTACCCCCTACTGAAGCTACATCAAGAGTGAGATTCTCAACAGCATGATGTAGGCAAAGAGATCCTGAATCCAACGATGTATCACTTAGATTACTGGCTGCAGCCGTTCTGACACAATCAGAATTTTTAGATTTAGCCATGTAGCAGAGCTGGGAGAGTTGTCTCTGCCCACACCAGGCTCTGTATAGAGATTGTACATTGATGCCAATCAGAGGAGGGGTGTGCCGGACTGCTGTGCGCATGACATTTTAGTCCTGCAATGATAAAGGTCCTGCTGTTTAAACTAATAGCAAATAAAACAACAAATCAGAACTTGACAAGACAGGCATCCATGAATTCTATGTGTTAACCCTTGCAGCATGCTAGCTTCAGCTTACATAGCAAAAACCTGCAGAGAGATTCCTTTTAAAAGATAAGCGAGTTGATCCCTTTAATGCCCCAAAGCGATGCTATAGCAGCGAGAAATCGTGTTTTGAAGTAGTGTATTGGGGCGTGATGATGCACTTCCAGCTCCTCACACTATTATTTCTTAATTTCTATAGGAACCCACAACCTGTCAATCAACCAGAAAAGGGTGGAGCTAGACAGAGAACACAGCGTGAGGCTGAGGAGCTGTAAGTGCATCTCCCCAGTCACTAACTGTACTTCCTTTAACATCTAGATGGGCATGTGGCCCCTGTGGCCAGTGATTGACTGCAGCAGTCACGGGTTAGTCCAGATGGTGCAGGAAGCAGAAACCGGGACATGAGACCACTGCAGCCAATCAGTGACCATTGGAAGCTAGTGATTGGCTATAAAGGTCACATGACTGTCCAACTAGAGCAGGAAGTACAAAGATTGGTAGGGAACTTGGGAAAAGCAAGAACAGGAACAGATCAGTAAGATGATTATTACTCCTTTTACAATTTATCACCAATCTAAGTGTTTTAGAACAAAAATATTGTGGAACTGGACAATCCCTTTAAGAAGGTCATAGGCGCTATAGCTTTACCGGTAGATCCTGACAATATCTGATGACGTAGCCCCACAAACGATCACATTGGGATCAGACCCCGTAAGTCAGCTAGACAGGCATCAAAAACAGGATATCCTGAACTAGCTCTCCTCCTCACGTACGTCCGATCAATCTTCTGATCAAGTTGGAAGACGTTACATGAGAAAAGGAACACGACTTCAGAGAAGAGCGGGTGTCTGCTCAGATTACAGAAGATCCCAATCCTACGAGTCTAGACAGAACGGAGATGACAAAAATTGTGAACCAGCAGCAAATTTGGGAGATTAGGACAATTCTTAGAAGATCACAGGCGCCCAGATTAGGATGACACCTACACAATGGCTGACAAGGATCTCACCACTACTGCAGGAAGCGCAGGTATCATCACAGACATGTCACCCGCAGTCACGGAAATTAGACAAAGTGGACAATATAAGCCGAGGGTTACACCTACAATTCTATAGAATGCTACATAAGATTTCCAGGCAGTTTTCATGTAGGGATATGTTCACATCCGCGTCTCATTCCACCGAAAATACTGGACAGGCCTATAATAATGAATATGGTTATTGGGACACCACTTGTAGAAAGTCATCAGGTCTAATCCACGTGGGTCTTTTTACTATGTTCATTATATAATGCGAGGGGCCCCGAAAAATGTTTAAAATAGCCAAAAACTAGAGCAAGATGGGATGAAGCCATCATAGGACCTCTGGTGAGGAACCACCAATGGACAACTGACTGGTATGGAAAACCTCTGGTATAGGACCCCTAGTGAGCCCCACCTTCAGATGAGGAACCATCAATGGACAACTAGCTGGTATGAAAGACCTCTGGTATAGGACCTATAGTGAGCCCACTTTCTGATATGGAACCACCAATGGAGAACCAACTGTTATGGAAGACCTCTGGTATAGGACCTCTGGTGAGCCCACCTTCAGATGAGGAACCACCAATGGACAACCAACTGGTACTGAAGGCCTCTGGTATAGGACCACTGGTGAGTCCACTTTCTGATGAGGAACCACCAATGGACAACCAACTGGTATTGAAGGCCTCTGGTATAGGACCACTGGTGAGTCCACTTTCTGATGAGGAACCACTAATGGACAACCGACTGGTAAGGAAGACCTCTAGTGAACCCACCTTCAGATGAGGAACTACCAATAGACAACCAACTGGTATGGAAGACGTCTGGTATAGTATCTCTGGTGAGTCCACCTTCTGATGAGGAACCACCAATGGACAACCGACTGGCATGGAAGACCTCTGGAATAAAATCTATGGTGAGCTCACCTTCAGATGAGGAACCACCACTCGACAACCAACTGGGATGGAAGACCTCTGGAATAGGATCTCTGGTGAGCCCACCTTCAGATGAGGAACCACCAATAGACAACCATCTGTAATGGAAGTCCTACTACTAGGATCTCTCCTTGTTCTCTATGTAACCTTGCATTCTTGGTCACGGCATTGCCCAAGTGTGCAGAATATGGAAATGTGTGGGATTCCAAAGCTTTATTTTATGGTGCATGCACTGCCCGTACTAGTGATCGGAGGGGCACCCAGCGATCAGACATTTATCACCTGTCCTGTGAATAAATGAATAATGTCCAATGTTGGACAGTGAGCAGCTCCATATGTAAAAACTGCGCTCAACCCTAAAAAGTTGCTTTTATAGTTTGATCTATTATTTTAGACTTTGGTTGCTCCTTTTAGGTCTGGGTCCCTAAGCAGCGCCAACTGCCCAAAATTCCAGTTCTCCAATAGATCAGCAATCTTTATAGTCTTAATCCAAAATCCTAAGCTCTCCCTTCATTATGTATCCCATGACCGTCGACTTAAAGCGCCACTCCAGCGTCTTTTCTATTGCACTGCTGGAGTGGCACTTTACATCCAAGTCCTCTCCCTCCGGCAGCTTCACCTTTTTCTAGTTGTTCTCCTGTTTGTGACCTGCTGGGAGCTCCAGTGTTTCATGGACCACGCCAGAGGTCACAACTCTATGAGGGCCTCGTTATGGCTCTCATAGATTTGTATTGGGAGCTTGTGACTTACGGCCAATCAAATGTTAAGGGCAAAAGATGGCGCCGCCAGACCGGAGTGATGTTGGTAAAAGGTGAAGACGCCGAAAGGTGAGTATAATACCAGGGCAGAGGACTTGCATTTAAAGCACCACTCCAGGGTCTTTTTTATTGTACAGTTGGAGTGGCGCTTTACATCTAAGTCACGTGACTCACCTTTTTCCAACATCGCTCCAGTCATCATTCTTTTGTGAGATGTGACCTGCCGGCAGCTCTCGGGTTTCATGGAGCATGTTGGAGGTCATAAATCAATACCTCATCCTGGCTCTCATAGACTTGTATTGGGAGCTTAATGAATTTGAGCTTGTGACATAACTTTTGACCAATCAAATTTTACAGTCACAAGATGGTGCGGCAGGACTGGAGCGACACTGAGAGGCGAGTACATGACCAGGGAGCGCCACTCCAGTATTGAAAAAAAACCTGTTGCAGTGGTGCTAAAATTTATTTTTTTTTTCAAAAAAATCAATAGTGCATGTGAAAATAAGACATTTTGTATTATATCTCATTGCAAAAATCCATTTCTTTCTCCTTCTGGATTGATCATTCGTTCTCAAAATTCTGACTTCATAGGTAAAATGTCTTCAGTGACTGCAGAATTTCCCATTACTGAATTAGGAGATGACAGTTGGAGAAATGTAACTGTCATTTCAGGAGAACTTGCAGCAGAACATCTATGTCTGCCTTTAGTATCTCCATTAGCCATGGAATCTTAGGCCATGGCAGTTGGTGCTTATAAAGTTCTATGGAAAATTGTAACTGTCATTTCAGGGGAACTTGCAGCAGAATGTGTGTGTCTGCCTTTAGTTTCTCCATTATCCATGGAATCTTAGGCAATGGCAGTTGGTGCTTATAAGATTTTATGGCTAATGGAGAAACTAAAGGCAGATACAGACATTTTGCTGCAAGTTCTCCTGAAATGACAGTTACAATTTTCCATAGAACTTTACAAGCACCAACTGCCATCTACTAAGAATCCATGTGTAATGGAGATACTAAAGGCAGACAGACATTCTGCTGCAAGTTCTCCTGAAATGACAGTTACATTTCTCCATAGAACTTCACAAGCACCAACTCATCTCCGGAATGGACCGATCTGTCCTCACCGAATACAGATCAGGCAGATTTTACCATCAAATTTGAATGTTTATTTCCACTGTTACGATTGATTTCTAAAATAATAAGTAAAAACAACAGTTAAAACCTTCGTGTATAAGTACAGAGACGCACGTCTCCACCTCGCCACACTGCCACCGTGCAGGAGACGGAGAACTTTGCTCTGTAATAGGCGCCACAAGTTATAAATCCCATCTGCGGCAGCGTTGTGGGAACTGTAGAGTATATTGACGACATTAACCCTTAGCACGCCAGGCTCTGGCGGTATACACATTTGCAAAATAAAATAAAAGTAATTAATAAAAAAAAAAAATAATAATAAAATAAACATAAGTTGGTGCTGATTTGCAAATCTACACCATATATTGCAAGTTATATTACATTACATAGAGAGTGCACTAAATATATATCTCCATAAATATATTTATATATATATAAATATATTTATAAATTACATATATATATATACACATACTAATATATTATATATATATATATATATATATATATATATATATAATGATTATATAATATCTAGTGTATATATATATAAATATATATTATATGTAATTTATGAATATAATATAAATATATATATATATATATATATATATATATATACACATATATACACACACACTCCTGCTTATCTCTCTAGCAGAGGCAGCACACAGCAGACATGGAGCAGTTACAGGCAGGAGTGTCGGCTCACCCTATGGAGCTCCCCTCGGTCCGGCTCTCCTCAGTACATGTATATGGCGCCCTCCATGAGCTCGCAGTACACACAGCTCCCCGGTGCAGCTGTCACCTCCAGCCCGGAGCGCAGCGTGTGAGCCTCTGACTCGCCGACCAGTGCACAGTCCGGAGGGAATGGGCGGGGTTAGACTCGGGACTGGGCGTGGTTTGTCTCGGGAGAGGGAGTGGAATAGCTTTGGTTAGCGCAGAACAGAAGCGGAATGAGGTGTGGGCGTGGTTTAACTGATGGGCGTGCCTAGTTTATGTGGGCGGGGAATTACGTCACTCAGCACAACACTGACCGCAGCTCCTTAGCGACTGTCGCTAGGGGCAAGCTGTGGCCGGAAACTCTGTATCTTCATAGCTCTATGAGTGACGTCACAGCCGTCAAATAGCCTGACACGTGTGCAGCAAAACAATATATTACGTAATAGGCAACATTAAAAAAAAATATAGCATTTTCTAACTTTTTTATTGTTTATTGGCCTATCAACGTCTGGGTGCCCGTCTCCAGTAAGCGTATACTCCTGAAAATGGTGCACGGCAGAGCACACGGTGAAAATGGTGCATGACAGAGCCCACAGTGAAAATGGTGCATGACAGAGCCCACAGTGAAAATGGTGCAGGACAGAGCCAACGGTGAAAATGGTGCACGGCAGAGCACACGGTGAAAATGGTGCAGGACAGAGCCAACGGTGAAAATGGTGCACGACGGCGCACACGGTGAAAATGGTGCATGACAGAGCCCACAGTGAAAATGGTGCACGACAGAGCCCACGGTGAAAATGGTGCAGGACAGAGCCAACGGTGAAAATGGTGCACGGCAGAGCACACGGTGAAAATGGTGCACGACAGAGCCTACGGTGAAAATGGTGCAGGACAGAGCCCACGGTGAAAATGGTGCAGGACAGAGCCCACGGTGAAAATGGTGCAGGACAGAGCCCACAGTGAAAATGGTGCACGACAGAGCACACGGTGAAAATGGTGCACGGCAGAGCCCACGGTGAAAATGGTGCAGGACAGAGCCCACAGTGAAAATGGTGCACGGCAGAGCCCACAGTGAAAATGGTGCAGGACAGAGCCAACGGTGAAAATGGTGCACGACAGAGCCAACGGTGAAAATGGTGCACGACAGAGCACACGGTGAAAATGGTGCACGGCAGAGCACACGGTGAAAATGGTGCAGGACAGAGCCCACAGTGAAAATGGTGCACGGCAGAGCCAACGGTGAAAATGGTGCACGACAGAGCCCACAGTGAAAATGGTGCACGACAGAGCCCACGGTGAAAATGGTGCAGGACAGAGCCCACGGTGAAAATGGTGCGGGACAGAGCCCACGGTGAAAATGGTGCAGGACAGAGCACACGGTGAAAATGGTGCAGGACAGAGCCCACGGTGAAAATGGTGCAGGACAGAGCACACGGTGAAAATGGTGCAGGACAGAGCCCACGGTGAAAATGGTGCGGGACAGAGCCCACGGTGAAAATGGTGCAGGACAGAGCCCACGGTGAAAATGGTGCACGACAGAGCGCACGGTGAAAATGGTGCAGGACAGAGCCCACAGTGAAAATGGTGCAGGACAGAGCCCACAGTGAAAATGGTGCAGGACAGAGCCCACAGTGAAAATGGTGCAGGACAGAGCCCACAGTGAAAATGGTGCAGGACAGAGCCCACGGTGAAAATGGTGCACGACAGAGCCCACGGTGAAAATGGTGCAGGACAGAGCCAACGGTGAAAATGGTGCACGACGGCGCACACGGTGAAAATGGTGCAGGACAGAGCCCACGGTGAAAATGGTGCAGGACAGAGCCCACGGTGAAAATGGTGCAGGACAGAGCCAACGGTGAAAATGGTGCACGACGGCGCACACGGTGAAAATGGTGCAGGACAGAGCCCACGGTGAAAATGGTGCAGGACAGAGCCAACGGTGAAAATGGTGCACGACGGCGCACACGGTGAAAATGGTGCAGGACAGAGCCCACGGTGAAAATGGTGCAGGACAGAGCCAACGGTGAAAATGGTGCACGACGGCGCACACGGTGAAAATGGTGCAGGACAGAGCCCACGGTGAAAATGGTGCAGGACAGAGCCAATGGTGAAAATGGTGCACGACGGCGCACACGGTGAAAATGGTGCAGGACAGAGCCTACAGTGAAAATGGTGCAGGACAGAGCCAACGGTGAAAATGGTGCACGGCAGAGCACACGGTGAAAATGGTGCAGGACAGAGCCCACAGTGAAAATGGTGCACGACAGAGCCCACAGTGAAAATGGTGCACGACAGAGCCCACAGTGAAAATGGTGCACGACAGAGCCCACAGTGAAAATGGTGCACGACAGAGCCCACGGTGAAAATGGTGCAGGACAGAGCCAACGGTGAAAATGGTGCACGACGGCGCACACGGTGAAAATGGTGCAGGACAGAGCCCACGGTGAAAATGGTGCAGGACAGAGCCCACGGTGAAAATGGTGCAGGACAGAGCCCACGGTGAAAATGGTGCAGGACAGAGCCCACGGTGAAAATGGTGCGGGACAGAGCCCACGGTGAAAATGGTGCAGGACAGAGCACACGGTGAAAATGGTGCACGACAGAGCCCACGGTGAAAATGGTGCAGGACAGAGCACACGGTGAAAATGGTGCAGGACAGAGCCCACGGTGAAAATGGTGCAGGACAGAGCCCACGGTGAAAATGGTGCAGGACAGAGCCAACGGTGAAAATGGTGCACGACGGCGCACACGGTGAAAATGGTGCAGGACAGAGCCCACGGTGAAAATGGTGCAGGACAGAGCCCACGGTGAAAATGGTGCAGGACAGAGCCCACGGTGAAAATGGTGCAGGACAGAGCACACGGTGAAAATGGTGCAGGACAGAGCCCACGGTGAAAATGGTGCAGGACAGAGCACACGGTGAAAATGGTGCGGGACAGAGCCCACGGTGAAAATGGTGCAGGACAGAGCACACGGTGAAAATGGTGCAGGACAGAGCCCACGGTGAAAATGGTGCAGGACAGAGCACACGGTGAAAATGGTGCAGGACAGAGCCCACGGTGAAAATGGTGCGGGACAGAGCCCACGGTGAAAATGGTGCAGGACAGAGCCCACGGTGAAAATGGTGCACGACAGAGCGCACGGTGAAAATGGTGCAGGACAGAGCCCACAGTGAAAATGGTGCAGGACAGAGCCCACAGTGAAAATGGTGCAGGACAGAGCCCACAGTGAAAATGGTGCAGGACAGAGCCCACAGTGAAAATGGTGCAGGACAGAGCCCACGGTGAAAATGGTGCACGACAGAGCCCACGGTGAAAATGGTGCAGGACAGAGCCAACGGTGAAAATGGTGCACGACGGCGCACACGGTGAAAATGGTGCAGGACAGAGCCCACGGTGAAAATGGTGCAGGACAGAGCCCACGGTGAAAATGGTGCAGGACAGAGCCAACGGTGAAAATGGTGCACGACGGCGCACACGGTGAAAATGGTGCAGGACAGAGCCCACGGTGAAAATGGTGCAGGACAGAGCCAACGGTGAAAATGGTGCACGACGGCGCACACGGTGAAAATGGTGCAGGACAGAGCCCACGGTGAAAATGGTGCAGGACAGAGCCAACGGTGAAAATGGTGCACGACGGCGCACACGGTGAAAATGGTGCAGGACAGAGCCCACGGTGAAAATGGTGCAGGACAGAGCCAATGGTGAAAATGGTGCACGACGGCGCACACGGTGAAAATGGTGCAGGACAGAGCCCAGGGTGAAAATGGTGCAGGACAGAGCCCACGGTGAAAATGGTGCAGGACAGAGCCCAGGGTGAAAATGGTGCAGGACAGAGCCCAGGGTGAAAATGGTGCAGGACAGAGCCCACGGTGAAAATGGTGCATGACAAAGCCCACGGTGAAAATGGTGCATGACAAAGCCCACGGTGAAAATGGTGCACGACAGAAACGCATAGTCCAAATCCCGCTTTGTGGGAGGATCACACAGAAGCCCCGTCGGGACCACTGAACGGGGAGAGGATCGCAGAGTGAAAGCGACCTAAGGGAGGTGCAGCAACCGAAAAATGGCAATTTTGGGGATTCACATTATTACTTTTGCCTTTAACCCCTTTACCCCGGGTGATTTTCCGTTTTCGTTTTTTCCTCTCCTTCTTTCAAGAGCCATAACTTTTTTATTTTTTTCCGTCAATATAGCCATATGAAGACTTGGTTGTTGCAGGACGAGTTGTACTTTTGAATGACACCATTCATTCTGCCCCATATTGTACTGGAAAAGAGGAAAAAATTCCAAATGAGGTGAAATTGCATAAAAATGCAATTCCACAATTGTTTTTTGAGTTTTTTTTATTTACCATGATCACTATATGGTAAAACTGACCTGACATTATGATTTCCCAGGACATTATGAGTTCGTGGAAACCGAAAATGAATAGTTGTATTTTTATCTAAGTGGTAAAAAAAATCAGAAATTTGTAAAAAAAAAAAAAAAAAAAAAAAGAAAAGGGTTCTCATTTTTCTGGATCTGGGGCTCAGTGATGGCTTATTTTTTGTTTCTGGAGCTGACGTTTTTAATTATACTATTTTTGGGTAGATGTGATGTTTTGATCACCTGTTATTGCATTTTATTGCGATGTTGACACGACCAACAAAACATAATTCTGGCGTTTGATTTACCTCCAGGCTCAGCATTAACCCTTTGGGAGGGCAATGCTGTTGTGGCGACCAGGTCCTGGGGCGCCACACTCCCCCTTAGTTAAATTCAGTACTCCCGGACTGTGGAAACAAACATAACATGTTACAACATCTCATCCCATTATGGGAGGCGCATTACTTAAACGTTACAAACTTAAACACTACTATAAGAGTCCAGTGTGGCTCCCTGCTGGGTGTCCATTACACTGCTCCATGGGGGACCCGCCGCGATCAAACCCCCAACGTAGGCTCTGGGCGTGCGTCAGAGCATTGATGACCCCACTCTATGCACGCCGGACGGGTTTTTCTTCAGGGGTGTTGAGCACACGGCATGACACCGACTTTGGGTGCACCACCAGTATCAAGCACGAAATCCCCACAGGTGACACTGCTCCTATCCGTGAAAGGTACCGCCAAATACCTCCCCAGCAATACCAAGAAGTGAAAAATCTCCTGAATTCCATGCTACACGCTGGAGTGGTACGAGAAAGGCAGAGCCCCTGGGCTGCACCGGTGGTGTTAGTCAAGAAGAAGGACGGGTCCCTGAGGTTCTGTGTGGACTACCGCCGTTTGAATGCTTGCACCATCCGGGACTCATACCCTTTGCCAAGGATCGAAGAATCCCTGACAGCCCTGAAGAAAGCCAAATACTTCTCTTCGTTGGATCTGGCCAGCGGATATTGGCAGGTACCTATGCACGAGAAAGATAGAGAGAAGACTGCTTTCATCCTACCCATGGGTCTGTACGAGTTCGACCGGATGCCCTTTGGTCTGAACAATGCGCCGGGGACTTTCCAGCGGCTGATGGAGCGCTGCTTGGGAGACTTCAACTTCGACTTCACCCTCATCTACCTGGACGACATTGTAGTCTATTCGGCCACATTTGAAGAACACCTGCAGCAGCTGGGCCGTGTGTTCAGTAGGTTGAGAGAACATGGCCTGAAGTTGAAACCCAGCAAGTGCCGTCTTCTGCAGCCCGAGATCAATTACCTGGGCCACCGGATCTCAGCCGAAGGTGTCCAGCCATCTTCAGAGAAGATAGCCGCCGTACGGGATTGGCCGCAGCCCACAAACGTCAAGGAGGTCAGGGCTTTCCTGGGGTTGGCCGGCTACTACCGCCGGTTCGTCAAAAACTTCGCCCGGCTTGCTGCACCCTTGCATGACCTGCTTCGAGGGACCACCAACAGCCCCAGAGGACGACCCATCAGCTGGGGACCCAGCCAGGAAGAGTCCTTCCAGGCCCTAAAGGGTGCCTTAACGTCTCCCCCCATCCTGGCATATGCGGACTACAACTTGCCCTTCCAACTACACACCGATGCCAGTCTACAGGGTCTAGGGGCAGTACTTTCACAGGTCCAAGAAGGCAAGGAACGGGTCATAGCCTATGCCAGTCGGTCCCTACATGAGGGCGAGAAGAACCCCACCAATTATAGCTCGTTCCGGCTGGAGCTGTTGGCCCTAACGTGGGCTATGGCGGAGAAATTTGCAGGATACCTCACGGGGGCTGAAGTACTAGTCCTGACCGATAACAACCCATTGGCCCACTTAGAAAATGCGAAGCTCGGAGTCATGGAGCAGTGTTGGATGGCTCAGCTCTCCAAGTTCAATTACAAGATCAAATATAGGGCTGGAGCTGAGAATCAAAATGCGGACAGCCTGTCTAGAGTGTCATACCCCTTACTCAACCGAGACCGGGATGAAGAATTAGAAGGGGATGAGACGCCTGACTTCGCAAAGCTCGCCCAACAGATGATGGATTACCGCCAGTTCGTTGTGGGCGAAGCTGGAACTCCAGTGGGGGTCGCCTTGCCACCCCAGGAGTGGTGCAGGCTCCAGGATCAGAACTCTGAATGGGCTCTACTCAAACAATGGGTGAAGCGGCAGCAGAAGCCTCCCGCTGATATACGGGCATGACTGTCTACTGGGACCTTGACCCTGCTCAGTCAGTGGGACCGGCTGATTCTGAGAGAAGGAGTGCTATACCGGAAGGTTCTCTTGTCGCACAAGCTGGAGGAATGCACACAAGTTGTGGTGCCTGATCAATTGGCCCGTGAGATGGTGGCCCAAGCCCACAAAAGGAATGGACACTTCGGAATAGACAAGACCTTTAGGTGGATTCAACAGTCCATCTATTGTCCGGGGCTCCGCAAGCTGGTTGAAGACGTCTGCCAGACCTGTCGGACCTGTGAACTACACAAGTCCTCTGAGCAGCGTGCACCTGTCCAGACAATTAAAACATCCAGGCCCCTTGAGCTGTTGATGGTGGACTATCTGCTGATTGGGACGGCGAGCAGTGGCTATCAGTACTGCCTAGTCATGGTGGATCACTTCACAAAATTCGCTGTCGCTGTTGCTACCAAAGATCAGACGGCTGAATCGGCTGCACGGGCCATCTGTCGACAGTTCATCCACGTCTATGGGTGTCCGGAGAGGTTGCACTCCGACCAGGGGGCTTGTTTCGAAGGCCGAGTCATCGAAGAGCTGCATCAGATGTATGGGATCCAGAAGTCGAGGACCACTCCCTACCACCCACAAGGGAACGGTGCATGTGAACGCTTCAACCGGACTCTACTCCAGCTGATCCGCACCTTGGCCGATGATAAGAAAGACCAATGGCCCCAATTCCTTCCCGATCTAGTATGGGCCTACAACAACCAGGTCCACTCCGTGACTGGTTACACCCCACACACCCTTCTCTTTGGCCGCCCCGGAAAAGGGGTCCATGACCTGAACCTATTACGCCCTGGAGATGATGTCTGCCATAACTACCCCTCCTGGCTAAATGCTCACCGACAGAAGATGGAGACTGTACACCGGCTGGTGAGCCAACAAATCCGGGGTCAGATACAAGAGCAACCCTTGAAGTTGGGACAGCTAGTCCTGCTCCGTATCAAGAAGCCACAAGGGAAACTTCGAGCCAAGTGGGAGACTGAAGTCTACCGGGTAATCGAACGCCCCTACCCCAACGGGCATGTATACCGAGTGCAGGGAGAAGACAGTCACAACATTCGCACTGTGCACCGGAATATGTTGCGTCCCTGCCGATCCCAGCCTGACTCCCCTACCACAGTACCCGGAGGGGGTGACGCTGCCAACACGACTGACGTCACGGACGTTTCCCAGCATAGTGATCACGTCGACTCTGAGACCGGTGACTCACCTACACAACCCAGTTCTTCCCCCGGAGTGCTGACTGAAGTGGGGCGTAAAGACAGTGACGGGGAGGGGGACAACCGACCCTTGAGACGCACTGACCGCACCACTGCTGGGATCCCGCCCGGGCGGTCTTACAGGGACCAGTATGTATGGCCTACTTCTCAACCAACCCCTGTGACATCTGCAGTCATCGCTGCCTGGGAACCGACGGTAGTTGACAGGGACTGCCAACCTTTAAGTGGGGGGGTATGTAATGGGATCAACAATTCAGACTGCATCATTAATGTAGAAATGGATTTGAATATTGCTTCAGCCCTTGCACCAAAGGGGGCAGTGTCAGACTGTGCAATCACAAACACAGAGGTGGGAAATCCCCTACAGGAGCTTGTGTGTTCTAACCAGGAAGAGAAAGTGCGGGAAAATTATTCAGCCCCGGAGCTCAGCCAGGAGAGAGCTGCGTGTGGTCTCTCTGAACACAGGGCTTTTTTGCCACCGGATTCTTGGAGGAATCACCCTGTGGAAGTGGTTCCTGCCATCCCCGGGCTGCAGGACTTTGTTTTCGCCGAGGATCTACCCGGACTGCAGAGCATCGCGCCCGGAGTGCAAATCCAGGGGCTGTGACAACTTGACTGCAGAGCATCGCACCCTGAGTGCAAGTACAGGGGCCGTGACCTCCCTTCTTCTGCTCGGTGTGCCCCGGGACTAAAAGATTGACTATAATCCGTTACCAGCGGGAGAAGATCAAAAGAAAAGACCGAGGAGCTGCATCCCTTCAGCGCTGCACCGGGACCCATCATCGTGAGACTCCAGGCCTGCGACGTGGGAGCGGCATCTTCTTCTGGGATAGACTGGTACGTGATTGTAGGGAAAGTTAGGGAAAGTTGCTGCCATTTCTTTGTTGTTTTTCTCTTTTCTTTTTTTTTTTTCTCTTGCTGCGTACCCGGAAGGAGTGAAGATCCGGGGACTCCACTATACACATGTGTGCAGATAGTTCGGTTGATTGTGTTATAAATATGTTTCATAGTAAAGAAATGTTACTACCGGTAAAATCTGAGTATGGGGATTTTGTTGGAATAGAGCATACACACACACCCGCGGCCCTACCACCGGTCGCTTCAAGGCCACAATCCAAGCTGCTGAGGTCTAGTGTGAAGTCTCCACAATCAGTGATGGTTTGGGGAGCCATGTCATCTGCTGGTGTAGCTTCACTGTGTTTAATCAAGACTAAAGTCAGCGCAGCCGTCTACCAGGACATTTTAGAGGACTTCATGCTTCCCTCTGCCAACAAGCTTTTTGGAGATGGAAATTTCATTTTCCTGCAGGACTTGGCCCCTGTTCACACTGCCAAAAGTACCAATACCTGGTGTAATAACCATAGTAGCACTGTGCTTGATTGGCCAGCAAACTCACCTGACCTAAACCCCATAGAGAATCTATGAGAGACACCAGACCCAACAATGCAGACGAGCTGAGGGCTGCTATCAAAGCAACCTGGGCTTCCATAACACCTCAGCAGTGCCACAGGCTGATTGCCTCCATGCCACGCCGCATTGATGCAGTAATTCATGCAAAAGAACCCCGACCAAGTATTGAGGCATTTACTGTACAGACTTGTCAGTAGGCGCCAACATTTCTAAGTTTAAAATCATTTTTTCAGTTGGTCTTATATAATATTCTAATTTTCTGAGATAATGACTTTTAGGTTTTCATTGTCTGTAAGCCATTATCATCAACACTAACAGGAATAAACACTTGAAATAGATCCCTCTGTGTGTAATGACTCTATATAATATATAGGAATAGATCCCTCTGTGTGTAATGACTCTATATAATATATAGGAATAGATCCCTCTGTGTGTAATGACTCTATATAATATATAGGACTAGATCCCTCTGTGTGTAATGACTGTATATATTATATAGGAATAGATCCCTTGTGTGTAATGACTCTATATAATATATAGGACTAGATCCCTCTGTGTGTAATGACGGTATATAATATATAGGACTAGATCCCTCTGTGTGTAATGACTGTATATATTATATAGGAATAGATCTCTCTGTGTGTAATGACTCTATATAATATATAGGAATAGATCCCTCTGTGTGTAATGACGCTATATAATATAAAGGAATAGATCCCTCTGTGTTTAATGACTCTATATAATATATAAGAATAGATCCCTCTGTGTGTAATGACTATATAATATATAGGAATAGATCCCTCTGTGTGTAATGACTCTATATAATATATAGGACTAGATCCCTCTGTGTGTAATGACTGTATATATTATATAGGAATAGATCCCTTGTGTGTAATGACTCTATATAATATATAGGACTAGATCCCTCTGTGTGTAATGACGGTATATAATATATAGGACTAGATCCCTCTGTGTGTAATGACTCTATATAATATATAGGAATAGATCCCTCTGTGTGTAATGACGCTATATAATATAAAGGAATAGATCCCTCTGTGTGTAATGACTCTATATAATATATAGGAATAGATCCCTCTGTGTGTAATGACTCTATATAATATATAGGAATAGATCCCTCTGTGTGTAATGACTCTATATAATATATAGGAATAGATCCCTCTGTGTGTAATGACTCTATATAATATATAGGAATAGATCCCTCTGTGTGTAATGACTCTATATAATATATGCGTTTCACTTTTTGTATTGAATTACTGAAATAAATTAACTTTTTGTTGATATTCTAAGTTATTGAGCTGCCCTTGCTTGTGCTGCAATGTGATATCTTCTTTGTGTGCCATCTAGAGTATATTACTGTATATAGCAATGTGTATGTTGAGGACAAACTATACAGAAGAAGAAATGTAGAGTAAGGAACCCTATGGCATTTGTACATGACATTTACATGTAAATCATACACAACTGCTGATTTCTGGGAAAGCCTGGTAACTACAAGATTGTGAAATCACGTGTCGTTAGCTGTACGAGCAGCAACATGTGTCTGCGAGGAAAGGACGGCATTGTTAAAATGGAAAATAAGCATATGAGTATTTCCTCATAGGATGTCACCTGGGCTCTGATGACCTTAGAAAGCTGCCATGATACTCAGATGGGATTTTCCCTGTAAAAGGGTTTCATGTACATTGTCAGCTTTAATACCCATTGTTCTAGTAACATACAGAATACTGTAACTATTCTTGTAGGCACCATGATTTAAAGGGGTCTCCATGACTTAAAGGGGGTCTTCACCTAGGATTATAGTTACAAATATCTGATTAATATGTTTATAGTAGCTACAGAAATGTATGGTCAGCACCTCAACCCAATACCATCATACCATCCAGTGGTCTAATACGAGGGACTGCTGATAAGTCTTTGGCTTTACCCAGAAAGAAACAAGATAGAATGATGAAACTTTACATTTATTCCACATACTCTCCACTGATGTCAACACACTTCTTACATCGGTATTCCAAGTTCTGTAAGCCTAGCAAAAAGAAGGATTTCAGTTGTACCTCATACCAGGCATCCGTAGCAGCCATGGCATCAGAAATGGTGTGAAATTTGACACTCTTGAGGTGTTTCTTCAGGTTTGGAAACAGATGATAGTCAGAAGGAGCTAAATCTGTGAATAAGGTGGTGGTCAACCAGCTGGAAGCCCAGATCTTCCAGTTTTGCCGTGGTCGCTTGTGCAGTGTGAGCGGAGGCTTGTCTTACAGGAACAAGATTCCTTTGGACAGCTTCCCGCGCCTTTTGGCCTTCAGAGCTGCCTTCAATTGGTCCAAAAGTTTAATCTAATACTTTGCATTGATGTTGGAACCCTTTTGAAGGTAGTCGACTAGCAGAACACCGTCCTTATCCCAGAACACAGACGCCATCACCTTAGTGGCTGATTTTTGCACTTTGAACTTCTTTGGATGAGGAGAACCACTGTGCCTCCACTCTTTTGGTGCTTCTTGTTTTCAGGTTCCTACAAAGAAATCCAGGTCTCATGCTTAGTGACCAGTCGATCCAGGAAGTTCTTATCAGTCTAGAAACGCTGACAAATGGACCGGGAGGTTTTCACTCGCAGGCTTCTCTGATTTGTTGTCAAACATTTGGGGTCCCACTTTGCAGATCGCTTCCTCATGTCCAAATGTTCATGGAGAATGACACAAACATGTTCACGGGAATTCCCCATGATGTCTGCTATTGCTTTAGCTGAAATTCATGGATTCTCCAGTATGAGGTTGTGCACAGCATCGATGATCTCAAGAACAACAACCACTCTCGGTCGTCCAGGATGTTCCTCATCATTGGGGCTGAAGTGGCCCCATTAAATTTGGCAACCCAGTTCTTAACTGTGGAACATGAAGGGCATTGATCCCCCAATATCTGCGACATATCACCATGAATATCCTTCACGGACTTTCCTTGCAGAAACAAGAATTTTATCCCTCCTCAGCTCTCAGTTGCTGTGAATATCGCATTAGACGCCGTCATTTTGTTTTGACGCATGCGTAGAACACTGTTGCCATAAGCAACAAACACAACATTTTGAAAACATATATTAGAAACATAAGGCTTTCATTTGATGTAACATTCGTTACCATAGAAGAGATCACAAAGCCAAAGACTTATCAGCAGCCCCTCGTATTGGAGACTGGTGGGACGCTCATCAGATACGTTGTGAAACCAGCCTAAAATCATTCATTATGGTAGACATCACCCACTTCTTTCAACTGTAATGTGTGTCTGCTCCATTAAGGAAGGTCATAAGTGTCTGATCACATGACCCGCACCAACCAGCTACATAATGCACCTGTAGGTCTGGACTCTGCAGTTATGGAGTCAGCGGAGCATTGATGACTTTTCTGTCCTCTGCTCTGTAGGAGGTGGTTGCGTCCCCATACTGTTTATGCCATTTTCCTAACTGTAAAAGATGTTTTTTATTCTTCGTATATTGTAGATATTGTTGAGTATTAAAATGTATATGATAACATGTATTGCTGCAAACGAACTGTAGGCCCTGATGTAGCAGAGCCGGGACCGTGTAGCGGCAAGTGCCATCTAGGGGTCAGGCAGGAGCAGCAGTAGGTTAGATGTTAGATATGTTAGGGTTGAGCCAAATGGGGGAGTGACAGGTGGCAAGTGGGCTGGTTAGCGATGCGGCCCTATTGGGGTGGCAGTTTTGGATGGGGTTTGAGTAAGAGAAGACATGACTACAATGTAAGGGCCAGTCAGGGAACCCTGAGGTAACTTCTAAAGGTCCGGATCCTATGGCTCACCCCAGCAGGCTCAGGAAAATCTTATGACTAGACAGCCATCGGGGCCCAGAAGTGGACGATGGTGTAAGGAAGAGGGGGAATGAAGACAGAGGCCCGGCAGCTTGAGGACGATATCCAAGATAGCAGGGAGAGGTCGAGAGAGAGTACCCCACATTAACAGAAACAGCAGAACCGTCAGAAGTGAGGCCTTGTCTCTCACAGCGGTGTGAAGATAAACTGTACAAGTTTGGTTTGCCAAAATAACTCAGGTGTCATGTGTTGTAATACTTCGTCTACAATGAGGACCCTCAGCGGGGTGATGGACACCGGCCTGAAGAAACCAGTAACTGTCAATTTTAGATGTTTTTTTCCGTGGTCAATTTTAGAGTGTCTTTTTCCCTAGTCATTTTGCTTTTAGAGTGTCTTTTCCCTGGTCATTCATTTTAGAGTGTATTTTCCCTGGTCATTTATTTTAGAGTGTCTTTTCCCTGGTCATTTATTTTAGAGTGTCTTTTCCATGGTCATTTTATAGAGTGTCTTTTCCATGGTCATTCATTTTAGAGTGTCTTTTCCATGGTCATTCATTTTAGAGTGTCTTTTCCATGGTCATTCATTTTAGAGTGTCTTTTCCATGGTCATTTTATAGAGTGTCTTTTCCATGGTCATTCATTTTAGAGTGTCTTTTCCATGGTCATTTTATGGAGTGTCTTTTCCATGGTAATTAATTTTAGAGTGTCTTTTCCATGGTCATATTAAATTTGGAGTACCTTTTCCCTGGTCATTCATTTTAGAGTGTCTTTTCCATGGTCATTTTATAGAGTGTCTTTTCCCTCGTAAATAATTTTAGAGTGCCTTTTCCATTGTTATTAATTTTAGAGTGTATTTTCCATGGTCATGTTATAGAGTGTCTTTTCCCTGGTAATTAATTTTTCAGTACCTTTTCCCTGGTCATTCATTTTAGAGTGTCTTTTCCATGGTCATTAATTTTAGAGTGTCTGTTCCATGGTCATTTTATAGAGTGTTTTTTCCAAGGTCATTTTATAGAGTGTCTTTTCCATGATCATTTTAATTTAGAGTGTCTTTTCCCTGGTCATTCATTTTAGAGTGTCTTTTCCATGGTCATTTTAATTTTAGAGTGTCTTTTCCTTGGTCATTTTAATTTAGAGTGTCTTTTCCCTGGTCATTCATTTTAGAGTGTCTTTTCCATTGTCATTTTATAGAGTGTCTTTTCCCCTGGCAATTATTTTAGAGTGCGTTTTCCCTGGTCATTCATTTTAGAGTGTATTTTCCATGGTCATTTTATAGAGTGTCTTTTCCCCTGGCAATTATTTTAGAGTGCCTTTTCCCTGGTCATTCATTTTAGAGTGTCTTTCCCATGGTCATTAATTTTAGAGTGTCTGTTCCCTGGTCATTTTATAGAGTGTTTTTTCCATGGTCATTTTATAGAGTGCTTTTTCCATGGTCATTTTAATTTAGAGTGTCTTTTCCCTGGTCATTCATTTTAGAATGTCTTTTCCATGTTCATTCATTTTACAGTGTCTTTTCCATGGTCATTAAGTGGCTCATCCCCTGCCTGAAGTCATATACAGACACGGGGGCTCCTTGGCGAAGGAACACAGAGCCCGTACGGCCCGGCGTCTGTGCCTTCCTTCAGTTCCTCAACACTCGGCCCCCCGCTCTATAACGTTATGGGGTCTCCACTTCGTGGTGGAGTTGTTGAGGTTCCTTCCACTTCTCAATTCTATCACTCACAGGAGATGGGGGAAAAATTAGAACGGAAGAAATTTCATGAACGGTCTTGTTACACTGATGACTCCTATTACAGGACTGCGCTGGTATCAGTGAGATCTTCACCACCAGCTATTCTGTCAGTAATATTAAGAAAGACTGACAGCATGGCGAGGGGCTGGATGTTATTCACCGGGAGCAACGAGACTGATTGAAAAACCTGAATTCATTGATTAAGACGTGTGTCCTAATTCTTTTGTCCTTATACTGCATATCACATCCAGCTATCAGTCAGATGAATCTCCATGATATGAGCAGACATACAAAGACCTAATTTCCACTTAATCCTTCCATGTTCGATCATCTAAACTACAAATCCCTCAGCTGCCAAATGTAATAATGCAACCCAAATAATGCGAGCCACACAAAGCCGACATTAGTGCTATGTCCATTACCTACTAGGAGGAAAGAGACAGTAACTCAATTTTATTAAAATTGAATTATCATAGATCGTAACTTTAAAGGATTTATCACCTATGGGAATAAGACCCTTCTTAGAGCTCCTTCTAATAACATGGTAAAGTGGGATTTTATAAAATACAAGCGGCTGCTAAACAGGAATACATTTCATTGTGGGAAGTATTCTTCTAGTCTCTTTATCCCAGGGGGGCGAGCGTCATGGAAGAAGCCCTTAACAAAGTCTTCTAGTCAGTTATTTACATTAGAGGGATATTCCATGGGGGATCTCTAGTCTGATGCACAAGAATTCTCCTGTTTGGGACGTGTTCTGCATGTTACCTGGATGTAACATTGTAATATACTTATCAGCCAGTAATGGTTTCCATCTGATAATAAGATAATAGAATCCTGGTAACATTTAAAACAATCATGACGAAAGGTAAACTAACCACATGGGCATTAAGAAGGCAACCATAGGTCTGTGGTCAGATACAAAACCTCTAAAATTGTTGACACCTTTCTAAAATTGTGGGTAAACAACTTTGTTCCAAGCATGTGGTGTTCATTCAAACTCACCTGTGGCAAATAACAGGTGTGGGCAATATGGAAATCACAACTAAAACCAGATAAAAAGGGGAGAAGTTGACTCAATCTTTGCATTGTGTGTCTGTGTGTGCCACACTAAACATGGCGAACAGAAAGAAGAGAGGGAACTGTCTGAGGACTTGAGAACCAAAATTGTTAGAAACTATCAACAATCTAAAGATTACAAATCCATCTCCAGAGATCTTGATGTTCCTTTGTCCATGGCATCCAAGGTGCACAACATAGTCAAGAAGTTTACCACCCATAGCACTATAGCTAATCTCCCTGAAAGTGGACGGAAGAGAAAAATTGATGAAAGGTTGCAACGCAGGATATTTCGGTTGGCGGATAAGCCCCAATCAAGTTCCAAAGAAATGTAAGCTGGCCTGCAGGCTCAAGGGGCATCAGTGACAGAGCAAACTGTCTGTCCATTATTGAATGAAATAAATAACTATGGAGGAGACCCAGGAGGAATCCACTGCTGACACCGAGATATAAGAAAGCTAAAACGCAGTTTGCCAAAATGTACGTAAGCCAAAATCCTTTTGGGAAAGCGTCTTGTGGACAGATGAGAGCAAGATAGAACTTTTTAGTAAAGCACACCTGTTTACTCACAACAGACTGAAACCTACAAAGAAAAGAACAAAACACCTACTGTCAAATATGGTGGAGGATCAGAGATGTTTTGGGGTTGTTTTGCTGCCTCTGGCACTGTGTGCATTGACTGTGCGATTATCAAAGGATTTTGGGGGGCCATGTAGTGCCCAGTGTCAGAAAGCTGGGTATAGTCCTAGGTCATGGGTCCTCCAGCAGGAGAATGACTCCAAACAAACTTCAAGAAGCCTCCAGAAATGGATGGAAACAAAGCACTGGAGAGATCTGAAGTGGCACAGCAATGAGTCTGGATCCAAATCCCATGGACCCCTGGGGAGAGATCTTAAAATTGCTGTTGGGAAAAAGCGACTTCAAATATGAGAGACCTGGAGCAGTTTATAAAGAAGAGTCTGAAATTCCAGGTGAGAGGAGGATTAAGAAGAAGTAACAATGTTGCTTCCTGGTATCAGCTATGTTGGCTGAGACCCTGCCCCTTCTGGTCACATGGGTATGACATCAGCACAGGTCCTTCTAGTCACTTAGTAAAATGATTCTACAATAGAATTAGCATAAATAACATACAGTTAGGTCCAGAAATATTTGGACAGTGACACAATTTTCGCGAGTTGGGCTCTGCATGCCACCACATTGGATTTGAAATGAAACCTCTACAACAGAATTCAAGTGCAGATTGTAACGTTTAATTTGAAGGTTTGAACAAAAATATCTGATAGAAATTGTAGGAATTGTACACATTTCTTTACAAACACTCCACATTTTAGGAGGTCAAAAGTAATTGGACAAATAAACCAAACCCAAACAAAATATTTTTATTTTCAATATTTTGTTGCGAATCCTTTGGAGGCAATCACTGCCTTAAGTCTGGAACCCATGGACATCACCAAACGCTGGGTTTCCTCCTTCTTAATGCTTTGCCAGGCCTTTACAGCCGCAGCCTTCAGGTCTTGCTTGCTTGTGGGTCTTTCCGTCTTAAGTCTGGATTTGAGCAAGTGAAATGCATGCTCAATTGGGTTAAGATCTGGTGATTGACTTGGCCATTGCAGAATGTTCCACTTTTTTGCACTCATGAACTCCTGGGTAGCTTTGGCTGTATGCTTGGGGTCATTGTCCATCTGTACTATGAAGCGCCGTCCGATCAACTTTGCGGCATTTGGCTGAATCTGGGCTGAAAGTATATCCCGGTACACTTCAGAATTCATCCGGCTACTCTTGTCTGCTGTTATGTCATCAATAAACACAAGTGACCCAGTGCCATTGAAAGCCATGCATGCCCATGCCATCACGTTGCCTCCACCATGTTTTACAGAGGATGTGGTGTGCCTTGGATCATGTGCCGTTCCCTTTCTTCTCCAAACTTTTTTCTTCCCATCATTCTGGTACAGGTTGATCTTGGTCTCATCTGTCCATAGAATACTTTTCCAGAACTGAGCTGGCTTCATGAGGTGTTTTTCAGCAAATTTAACTCTGGCCTGTCTATTTTTGGAATTGATGAATGGTTTGCATCTAGATGTGAACCCTTTATATTTACTTTCATGGAGTCTTCTCTTTACTGTTGACTTAGAGACAGATACACCTACTTCCCTGAGAGTGTTCTGGACTTCAGTTGATGTTGTGAACGGGTTCTTCGTTACCAAAGAAAGTATGCGGCGTTCATCCACCACTGTTGTCACCGCGGACGCCCAGGCCTTTTTGAGTTCCCAAGCTCACCAGTCAATTCCTTTTTTCTCAGAATGTACCCGACTGTTGATTTTGCTACTCCAAGCATGTCTGCTATCTCTCTGATGGATTTTTTCTTTTTTTTCAGCCTCAGGATGTTCTGCTTCACCTCAATTGAGAGTTCCTTAGACCGCATGTTGTCTGGTCCCAGCAACAGCTTCCAAATGCAAAACCACACACCTGTAATCAACCCCAGACCTTTTAACTACTTCATTGATTACAGGTTAACGAGGGAGATGCCTTCAGAGTTAATTGCAGCCCTTAGAGTCCCTTATCCAATTACTTTTGGTCCCTTGAAAAAGAGGAGGCTATGCATTACAGAGCTATGATTCCTAAACCCTTTCTCCGATTTGGATGTGAAAACTCTCATATTGCAGCTGGGAGTGTGCACTTTCAGCCCATATTATATATATAATTGTATTTCTGAACATGTTTTTGTAAACAGCTAAAATAACAAAACTTGTGTCACTGTCCAAATATTTCTGGCCCTGACTGTATATGGGGAGGAACAGGCAGGGGGGCGGGAATCAAATGAATGTATGAAAACCCACCCGAGCTATCAGCTGATCCACAGTTGCTGCCAATCAAAAGCTGCTGATTTTACAAACTTTACTTGCTTGTGTTTCAAAACCTATATATACTAGATGACAACTAAAGGTATGTATAGAATCAGCCTGATGTATAGCACTGGCTTTAGGTTATGTGGGAAAATCCTGGTGATAATCAGTTGCAGTTAATATCTCACCGCCAGGGCTAAATACACCCCCTTTCTTGTCATTTCTCCCCCTGCTGACAATATCTGAGTAATCACTAATTGTTTGAGAACAATTGCATTCATGCATCTGAATCTCAAGCATCTGACAAAAGGAATTCATTCAGTCATGTGTGAAGACAATACCACGCTAATGCTTGCTCCGAGAAGAAAGGCACAGACCTCTACTAACCCTTCCGAGAATCTCAGGTTCAGGGATGCTTTAAATGTTCTATTAAAGGTAACCTGTCAGAGATTCATGCTGTCTAAGCTACAGTGGATTGACAGGTCTCTTTTTCAATGTACAGACATAGGAGTGACCTGTCAATCACCCAGAGTGGAGGCCGGAGGCAGAGCTGACTAGTCATAGCTCTCCCTATAGTGCCGCCAGACTCTGATCATGCTGCCAGTGGTTGGACCTGCATGTGGAGCACCCCACGGGATCTTGGGAATACTCGTCACCGGGCCGGTGAGGGTCAGGGGATGTCACGGGTGGCCCTGCCCGGTTTCGTGACCCCGAGGTGTCCATGAAGGGATGGAGGATGAGATGAGGATGATGAGGATTGGGGATGTTGGGAGTAGTAGTTGTCTCGTGACGCCACCTGCGGTGTATGGCCAGGGGTTAGCCGCCGCTGCGGTCGCGGTCCTCTGGGGCAGATAGTGACGCAGCTAGGATAGTTCAGCTTCCCGCAGGTGAAGCTAGGCCCCAGGGAGGATCATGGAGGTAGTAGTGGCAGTTGGCGCCGAAGCGCGGGGCGCCGGCAAAGAAGGACTGACACGGTAGTTGCGGTTCCAGATCTTTACTCACTATGCTTTGATTGTCCGGGGGTACCGGTTTCTGCTGTGATGGGCTCCAGCCGATCCCGGATAATTCTGAGGTCACCGCCGGTGTTCCCACTGTGTGTGCTTTCTCGTCGGGTTCCTTCCAGTCCCTTGGATGGAATGTGGAATGGGCTGCAGGTGTTTCCTGCACTCTCCGCAGACCCTGGAAGCCCCAGTAGCTGTAGAGAGCCTGGGCTGAGCTGCCTGCTCCAAGCCACGGGTCTTGTAGTGCTTCCAGAAGTGTAAGTGCTTCAGCGACAGGAGTCCCGCTCCCTGGCGTGTACGTCGGGAGAGCCCGTTGCCCGCAGGTGCTGGCCCGGTGGATCTCTTTGCCCTTGGCGGTGGCTGTTATCCGGAATCGGTGGGCTGTTTCCTTCTATCGGGACTTTGGGTGGGAAAGGACCTAAAGTCCAGACCTCAATCAGTTAATTAACGGGGTCCGGTAGATTCGGGACCGCGTTTCAGGGTCTGAGTACCCCCTCTTGTGCTCCAGTTTCCAGCTGGTTGCCCGGTTCGGTACCGGCGGGCCACTACCCTGTCCCGGCTACCTACGGTTCCACCAGGACTGTCTTCCCGGCTCCTATAGACGGCCACCACCGTCTGCCTTCTAGCCAAAGTGTCCAGGCGCCTACCCAGGGCACGGGTGTTAGACAGTAGCAGACCTGGAACCAGGTCTGCTCTTAAACTTGACACCTCCACTCCCTAACTCAATCTCTGTCGAACTGCACTGCTTTTCCTGCCTCTGGGCATGTAAACTCCTGGGGGGTGTGGCCAACCGCCAGGCTCCGTCCCCATGGTGTGGACATCAATCCCAGAGGGAGTTGGCCAGGGTTTGAATGGGTTGGCTGCTGTCACCTTATTTGGGGATGGTGTAGTGCATGGGGCTAACTGTGACTACCTGGCTAGTCCAGGGCGTCATATTAACAATACATTTTAAGAGACAACCCCCTTTAAAGTAAGGAATAGTGATGATCGAGCACTACCATGCTCGGGGGCTCGGTACTCGTAACGAGTCGGATGCTCGGATGGTTGAGATTTCAGTACCGAGTATAATGGAAGGAAGTCAATTGAAGACTTTCCGGGAAAAATGCTTGAGTCCCTCATTGACTTGCATTATATAGTACTTGGGTACTTGAGTCGCCCCCTGTCCAAGTATTAACTGCTCATTATGAGCACCAAGTACGCGAGCATGGTAGTGCCCGCTCATCACTAGTTATGAGTACCGAGCACCCGAGCATGGTAGTGCCCACTCATCACTAGTTAAGAGTACTGAGCACTCAGGCCAGGGCGTCATATGGACACTACCATGCTCATCAGGTCGTCACAGGGTATTGTGCAATCTGCCGACTCTGTGCAATATCCACCTCCTCTTTGATTAAGGGTCCCCAACCAATGGTGTTGCGAAAACCAGCTAATCAAAATCCTAGGAACACTCTGCACCACACCCACCAGACACACCACTGGACGGCCTGAGTGGAATAGGGTCGTCCACTTGGGGGGTTGGTAAGGGGAGGTCAGGAGTGTCAGGAGTAGGCCAGTGTAGTGTTGGAAGTGAAGGATAGAGGAGGTCAGAAGCTGGGCTCCTTGGAAGTTACTAGGTAGCAGACGGTGGTTTGGGCCTAGTAGGAGCTGGACCCCCGATCGCAGGGGATCGTGACAAGGGGCACGGTATTGTCGTGGAGGACAGCCAGCGGCCTTGTACCATCACCGGACTGGGACCCGAGCACGACGGGGTACGTGGAGCCTAGGTCAGGGAGTAGCTTCAGGCAACCTGACAATTCACCTGACGAGAACGGAGCCTTCAAGATCCGCTCTCCACCCGCTCCAAAATCAGGGTACTAGCGCAACGAGGGGGATATGACTTTCCACTAAAACGGTCCAAGAAATCCCATTCGTGAACCCTGAGAGCAAGCTCCCTCAGTTAGCCACACTGGGGATCGAGACCCGACTAGTTTCAAGTTATAGGGGCCAACTAAGAAGAGAACAAGGTACCAAGGGAAAAGTCACAGATCATTAGGCAACACCAGCAGGAACGGGACCCAAACGTGCTCCCCTCAGCGGCAGCGGTGTCCAGAACTTTGGTTTACTAAGTTGCCGGTGTCAGCTTTATGGACTGAGTGAGTACGCAAGTGACCCTTATCTCCCCAACGGCACACTCCCGTCACCATCACCGAGTTCCGGGGCATTCCCCTTACCCGTGGAGGGGTTAAACACCTGGCTGCCCACTCCATCGCCACCGGGTACTTCCAGCTGCAGTGGTGGTACTTTACCTTACCACACACTACGGGTGGCGTCACGAACTTTAGACACTATCCCCTGTAAATCCCCCCTTTATTTGAGTGGCTGCACGACCCCCGGGTCCGGACGCCCCTCGAGCAACCGCTGATCTGGATCCGAGCAGCCCGGCTGCTGACGTGGGGGCGGCACAGCCGCTCATCACTAGTTACAAGTACTGAGCACCTGAGCATGGTAGTGCCCGCTCATCACTAGTTACGAGTACCGAGCACCTGAGCATGGTAGTGCCCGCTCATCACTAGTTACGAGTACCGAGCACCTGAGCATGGTAGTGCCCGCTCATCACTAGTTACGAGTACCGAGCACCTGAGCATGGTAGTGCCCGCTCATCACTAGTTACGAGTACCGAGCACCTGAGCATGGCAGTGCCCGCTCATCACTAGTTACGAGTACCGAGCACCTGAGCATGGTAGTGCCCGCTCATCACTAGTAAGGAACATTTATCTATAAACTATAAGGAGAACTGAATACAGTATCCCAGGGGTCACCGGCCTCCACAGGACATAAATTGCTAATATCCTGGCACGACCCCCGGATCCGGACGCCCCTCGAGCAACCGCAGATCCGGATCCGAGCAGCCCGGCTGCTGACGTGGGGGCGGCACACCCGCTCATCACTAGTTACAAGTACTGAGCACCTGAGCATGGTAGTGCCCGCTCATCACTAGTAAGGAACATTTATCTATAAACTATAAGGAGAACTGAATACAGTATCCCAGGGGTCACCGGCCTCCACAGGACATACATTGCTAATATCCTGTATAGCAGTGACACAATTGTATTGTGACAAGTGAGTAAAAGGAAGCTGAGACGATGTTAGGAAACAGCAGACAAGTGATATCATCAACATGGGCTTATAGTCCTGGGGAAGTTAGAGTCCGTTCACTTTACAGACTGACCACGAGCACTGTACGACCACCTATCGAGTGATTGCCAGTCTTTTTTGACTGCACAATCAGTTGGGAAAATTCCTGATAATTGGCATGTGTAGATGCACCTTTAAGATTTATATATAGTGCCTTGCGAAAGTATTCGGCCCCTGGAATTTCACTACTGATTGGTTGTATTTCATTCTTCCATTTAATTAAATATTAATTTCAACTAGTATTTTAATAGGTCACATTTCCTACCTTTGATTAATGCGGGCGTCACACGAAACGATATATCGGGCGATATGTCATCGGGGTCACGTCGGTAGTGATGCACATCCGGCATCGTCTGATATATCGTAGCGTGTGACAGCGTTGAACAAGCAGAAATACTCACCTTCTCGTTCATCGCTGACACGTCGCTCACTTTTAAAAAATCGCCCGTCAGGTTGTTCGTCGTTCCTGCGGCAGCACACATCGCTCCGTGTGACAGCCTGGGAACGATGAACACAGCTTACCTGCGTCCCGCCGACAATGCGGAAGAAAGGAGTTGGGAGGGATGTTTACGTCCCGCTCATCTCCGCCCCTCCGCTTCTATTGGGCGGCCGCTGTGTGAAGTTGCTGTTACGCCGAACGTCCCTCCCCCTTCAGGAAGAGGATGTTCGCCGCCCACAGCGACGTCGCCCGGGAGGTAAGTACGTGTAACAGGGGGTTAACGACTTTGTGCGCCACGGGCAACTAATTGCCCGTGATGCACAAACGACGGGGGCGAGTACGATCGCTCATGCAATCGCACGATAGATTGTACCGTGTGAAGCCTGCATAACAAAGGTTATGATTACAAAGATTTGATTAGTGTGGGCATACTGCCATGGAAGGTTGTATGTGTGTGCATCTCTTATCTATATAGAAATAAAAAATAATGAGCATTGCATTCCTTCTCAAGAGAAAATATAGACTGTGTTATCTCGAAGGTCAGTGCATGCAGAAAATGTATCTTCTTAGAAACTTGAACATAGACCCATTGTGCTCAAATCACTGTCCCACAACACGCATGGCGAGCTTGTTCAGACCAACCGAGGTCTGACGCACAACGAAAAGCACACCTAAAACACCACAGACAAGGTGGAACACCAGGGACACAATAACAACGGTGGGCCCTGGGACAAGTGAAAGGGTAGGTGGGCACCTCCTAACCTCACATGTAGCTGTCCCTACTCTCCTAGCAAGTCCCTATACAGTCTCCGTAACTGTTGCAGAGCAGCACTCTGAGTCCCTACGAAAACCCTATACATGCCCTGACTAATGAGAGGCAGGTGAAGTACACTAGACCCTCCACTGTTCTAAAGAGACAAGAGGGTAGGAGAAACAAACAGGGATGGAGAGGATACAACTTTAGGAGAATCCACAACAGCTCCTTCCACCAAGGCGGCTTTCATAAAAATAGCTTTGTATAATCAGCAAAGCTAAACACAAGGGGGGGTGTCTACAGAGCAGGTGCAGATGACCTCAACTACAGCAAACAAGAAAAACTGACATTAACTACTTTTGTACCAAAGGAAATGAATCAACATTTAAATGCAGAGTCCCAGATAGAGATAAGGGGCTCCAATCTTCATGCTGCCACTAGTCTCCAAAAACAAGGAGACTATTGTGACAATCGCTATACAAAAGACACTGTCTTATTCCATAATGGATGCCACTGTCGCAGCACTATATAAGTGAGTAAAATAAATAACACTATACCTGCTTCTTTCCTAACCATATTTCCCCTGGATTCTTACTAGTACCGCTATGACACCAGGACATGGATGGCGCCTCTACCCCTGCACCCGCTATAGCTGCGATCTCAACAGTGTATAAATGTATTTATGAACCCTACAGAGCAAAAAAAAAAGAGAGGTTAGTGCTTTCAACAGCATATCTTTTTTCGTTGTTGGAGACAATGTCCCCCACTCCTTTCATTAGTGTATATGTGAATCATGATACATCCCGGTTGGCGGTATACATTTCACCGCAGGGGTACAGTTACCGTATAACTTACAAGAAACTGATTAACAGGTCCCTATCCACACTCAGCATAACTAATGAGACGGAACAGTGTATTGGATTCCTGGAAGCCAGCGCCTTTGTGGGCCGAGCCCATAATATACATGTGAAACTAAAGAAATTAGTGTCGTTACTTCCACCAGGTGACTTTTGATCACAATGATTGTCATGACTTCTACTGTATAGTGTATAGGAAGATTTGACGTCCTCACATACAGACTATAGGAAGTATAAAGTGGTTGTATTCACTGGTCTTCCTTGCATATAAGTCTTGCTGGGTAATAAGCTGGTCCCTTTTCCAAAAGTGGTATGAAAACTACAATAAACTGTTCTGTCCCCGGACCCTTGTGTTCTGTGCATTACGCAGACCTTGCAAATGACTTATTCAAAGAGGAAGAAGACTTGAACTCTAGCACCACCGATTGGATGTAGCAATCCTAAAAGTCAATATAACGATCATCATCAGATGACTTAGGATTAAAGCCAAATCAGAATCTCTAATTTGCAGAAATATGTTTTAAGGTGGTTTGCCTCCTTGGTGCAAAGCAAGAAATCTTTGGCTGTATTGTAATGTGGTACGGGGTGGTAGGCATGGGCGAGGTACCCATGGCGTGGATGAGGTACTCGTCTCTGAAGCCAGCCTTGTTGGGTAGTAGGCTGAGCCCTTTTCCAAAAGTGGTATGAAAACTACAATAAACTGTTCTGTCCCCGGACCCTTGTGTTCTGTGCATTATGCAGACCTTGCAAATTACTTCTTCAGAGAAGAAGAAGACTTGAACTCTAGCGTCATTGATTGGATGTAGCAATCCTAAAAGTCAATATAACGAGCATAATCACATGACTTAGGATAAAAGCCAAACCAGTATCTCTATTTGCAGACATATGTTTTAGGATGTTTCCCCTGCTTGGTGCAAAGCAAGAGATCTGATATGGCTGTATTGGAACGTGGTGCGGGACGGTAGCCGTGAGAAAGGTACTCGTCTCCGATGCCCCAGTACCAGGGGTGGACATATCATTTATACAACCTGTGCAGCTGTACAGAGGCCTAAGAGGTAAGGGGGCTCACTTCTGTCTCCAAAGCAGGTGGAATTGGGCGGCAAAGGGCCCATATATTGTTCATGCCCAGGGGCCCTTTTTTGTCTGTGTTCACCAGTGCCCAGCACATTACATGAAGGTGGAGGTCCTGACTGGGTGTGTGCACTTGTTCCTATGTGGGCGCTTTCCCCTTGCCGGCCGCATGATGTCGGTAACTTTGACTGACCAATATCAGACGTTGGACAGGTCAATAAGAGAGACCACCACTCAAAAATAAACTCTTTATTGATTGATAACTTGGTAGGCATAATATACAGTTTATAGTGGGTATATAGCTTCACAAACTTTCCTTTACAGCACTGATTATTTTTATACACAGTCTCTGTACTTCTCCAAGTCTACCTGTCATGGCTTCCACGTTCACCACAACCCAACTCAGTATTACAGTCCAGTTATTAAGAGTTCTATTCTCAACTTGCGGTTCTGCGTCTTTTCTCTTCTCAAAGGAGTTAGTTTGCCAATAAAGCCAGACTTAGCTTCTCTACTTCTGATGCTTTGCGAACTCCCTCCCAAGGCGTTCTCTTCGTCTCACTTTCTGTTCCATCCTGGCCCGTTACCTCTCTGAGTTATAAACTCGGGGCCGTTCTGCTTGGCGTCCTGTTCCAGACCCATCTCCAGATGGTCACTCTGTCCTTCAATACGCTATCTACTGTGTTAGTCTCCTCTCACTTCAGGAACACCCAAGTCATGTGGCTTTGCTCACTAGAAAGACCATAGGTCTGCTCTTACTGCATGCTGGGCCCTATCTAACCTGGAAGGAAACTGTCTCTGTCCCATCGCTTTAGCCCCTCCCACTCTATTCTAGTCCTAAACATAAACTATCTCTACCAACTGTTGACAAAATACAATCCGTCACCAATAACATATGTCACATTCGTACACATTATACATCACAATAATACTTGGGTCTTCAAGGGGGAACATCTTATAGTATGATAGGACGGCCTATAAAATGTCAACATGTAATTCTTCAGTTTAGGGAGTTTCAGAATCCCCGGTTTGTGACATGGAGTCCATAAAAATATCAGTCTATATTCTTCACGATTTTAAAACATCCAGGATAAACTTAATAGCATGACATTCTTCAGCTGCCCTTAGTCATAAAGTGACCCTCTATGACTAAAGCCTGCTTTACACGGGATGACCGATTGTGCGATTTCACAATCGATCGTACCCGCCCCCGTCGTTTGTGCGTCACGGGCAAATCGCTGCCCGTGTCGCACAAAGTCATGAAACCCCCGTCACACGTACTTACCTGCTGTGCGACCTCGCTGTGGGCGGCGAACGTCTACTTCCTGAATGGGGAGGGACATTCGGCGTCACAGCGACGTCACACAGCCGCCGGCCAATAGAAGCGGAGGGGCGGAGATGAGCGGGATATAAACATCCCGCCCACCTCCTTCCTTCCGCATTGCCGGCGGGAGCCGTGGGACGCAGGTAAGCAGAGTTCATTGCTCCCGTGGTGTCACACGGAGCGACGTGTGCTGCCACGGGAACGATGAAGAACCGGTAAACGATATTATGAAACTGAGCGACGAGTACATGACTCACGATTTGTGAGCGATTCTGCGTCGCTCAGAGGTTTCACATGAGACGACGTCGTGTATGATGCCGGATGTGTGTCACGAAAACCATGACCCCGACGATGCATCGCATGATCCGTCGTCTCGTGTAAAGCACCCTTAAGGGCAGCTGATGCCTGAAATGCGTCAGCGAAGAATGTCTTGTTTTCAAGTTTATCCTGGAGGTTTTAAAATTGTGAAGAATAAAGACTGATATTTTTATGGAAGTGCTGATCCAATTTGTCTTGTACCAACTTGAACAACAGTTATCTCTCAGTCTATACTGGTTACTGCTAACTTCTGAACAGCCTTTCACACCAAAGGGCTCTAACACTGGCCTGGCCCCGGTTAACTTTCTCGGTTACTCACTCATTTTGGCCAATGTAACTCAGCACAATTGAGTCAATGAATAAGGTCTAACCACCGAAACCCATTTGACATTATTTTTTTGTATGCTATGTGACTCGTTTGTGTTGTTTTTTGGCTGTGTTGAAGCACCTCATTAAATTTTCTGAAGTTACCAGCACTGGACCTTTCTTATATACCATACTCCTTGATGGACTTTGCGATACGGCAAGACTCGTGCGTAGACCTGTAAGAAGGGTGAGCTCATCAAAACTTTTTCTCCTTTATTCCTCAACAAAACTGAGTTATAAGAATTTGGAGCATAACATACAACAACACATTCTTTTACCAAGGAGGCAGGACACCCTACACACACCTAGCTTCAATTGTAGAGCCCTCCTTCAGCCAACCCTTCTTATCGTTCAGTACTATTTCATCACAAAACATGACTGAACCAATTAGGCCACACTACAAACCTCAGGGTAAACAATCTTCTTTGAATCACAGTCACCAGTGCCACCCGGACTACTGTCTACACACAGTGCCTCCTTAACTTCCACTATACTCTCCCCTTGGAAGCAAAGGACCACCCAACCTGCCTACTTTGCTCTATGGCCAATGTCCCTCTACTCCCTGGTATCACCAAACTGACTTCTCACAATCTTTAATGACTCATAGAGCCTACTCCTCAGTAACAGCCCAACAAGTTGACCTTTACCACAGCTTAGACCAGGAGGTCTCAAAAGTTAGCTCAGCACATTAGTGTTAGGTATAGCAGATGGCTGAGAGATGAACGTAATGGAAGAGGAGCCTTGAAAAGGCAGTAACGTAGTGGCACTGTGACTACCTCTTCTTCCGTCTCGTTGGTGACGCTATCTGCCTCAGCATGCAACTGGCTCGAATTCCTCTTGGCTTGTTCCTGCTCCGTCTTGCATAGCACATAGCCATTTCCAGGCTGCCTACTTCCAACTGCATTCTCCTCTCCTCCTTAATATGAGTATATAGAATGCACACTTACAGGCTGGTGACTCATATCTACAGATACCTGCTGGGACCTTATGGCATCACCACATGTCCTATTTTAATTTCTAACTGCTGATAATGCATAGGTCCTTAACCCCAGAGAAATCAGGGTCAATAAATACTGTGACTACTGAAAAATTAGTCAGAGGGTACCCTCCAGTCTCTTATTTCAGAGATTTCTTGTTTTCTGATAATTGTGTGGGTTCTATAGTGTCTTCGCATATAATGTGACCATTTCTCAAAGTTGAATATGGCTGCCAAGATTAAGGAAAAACGGGCTTAACAATTGCCGGTTGGAAATCTTTTAATATCCTTACATAGGCTGACAGCTCTTCAGACACGCACTTAACTGTCAGTAATAGATTGCTCAATGTGCATAACCTGCCATTGTTCTCGGCAGCACATCATCCTGTTTACATCGGGAGATATGCTGCCAAGAACAATGATCCCTTATTCAAAAAAATTATGATGAACAAGCATTTTTCTCCTTAATTAGGTGATTTGTAGCCTGTTTAGACTGCACGATTATTGTGAAACGTGTCTTCCTAGTTCACGATAATCATGCAGTGTAGATGCATTTTTAGACTATCCCAGTCACAGTACAGTACTGTAAAGTGGCAAAAACATTTTTTTTCCATAACCAAGCCTCGTTTTACAGGCCATGCACATTTTTTCACCCCGTAAATGAGCATTTGGAACCTATAGCTCTTTGGTGACTAAGCATCCTGGTGCCACACACAGGAAATGTTTCAGAATTATTGCGGGAGGTTACTTGTGCTTCCATGAGTTTTTCCAACCACTCAAGGTCCAGTCAGTCGCTTTGCAAATCTTCATGGTCCAGTTGGTCTCTTGCCAACTCTTCAAGGTCCAGTTGCTCTCTTGCCAACCTATTCAAGGTCCCGTTGGTCTCTTACCTATTCTTCAGGATCCACGCGGTTGCTTGCCAACTCTTCAGGGTCCAGTCGGTCTCTTGCCAACTCTTCATGGTCCATTCGGTGTCTTGCCATCTTTTCAAGGTCCAGTCACTCTCTTGTCAACCTGTTCAAGATCCCGTTGTTCTCTTGCCTTCTCTTCAAGATCCACTCGGTCTCTTGCCAAATCTTCAGGGTCCAGTCAGACTCTTGCCAATTCTTTAGGGTTCAGTTGGTCTTTTGCCAACTCTTCATTGTTCAGTCAGTGTTTTGCAATCTCTTCAAGGCCCAGTCGGTCTCTTTTAAATTCAATGTCCTGTCGGTCTCTTCCCAACTCTCAAGGTCCTGTCGGTCTCTCGCTAACTCTTCAAGGTCCACTAGCTCTCTTGCCAACCCTTTAAGGTCCATTCAGTCTACTAACAACACTTCAAGATCCAGTTGGTCTCCTGTCAACTCTTCAATTTCCAGTTGGTCTTTTGCCAGCTTTTCAAGGACTAGTCTGTCTCTTGCCTACTCTTCAAGGTCCAGTCGGTCTCTTTTAAATTCTTCAAGGTCCTGTTGGTCTCTTCCCAACTCTTCAAGGTCCAGTCAGTCTCTTGCCAACTCTTCAAGGTCCAGACAGTATCTTGCCAACTCTTCAAGGTCCAGTCTGTCTCTTGCCAACCCTTTAATGTCCAGTTGGTCTATTAACAACTCTTCAAGGTCCAGTTGGTCTCCTGCCATCTCTTCAAGTTCCAGTTAGTCTTTTGCCAACTTTCCAAGAACTAGTCGTTCTCTTACCAACTTTTCAAGGTCCAGTTAGTCTTATGGCAACCTATTTAATGTCCAGTCGATCTCTCCTTTTTTCTAAGAGCCTCTTACGTAATAGTTGGCAGGTATGGGTTACATTTATTGTCTCCAAAGATGTAACTGCAGTGCTAAATGTAGATTACGCATTGCGCCATACATTCATGCACCACGTGGTCTTTGGCAATCACATGACATATTTACCCCCTTGAAGATTTCTTAAAACAATAAACCAAAACTTTGAGGATCAAAACATTCCGATGGGGTGACATAGTGGCAAGGTTAACAGCGTCCATGTGGAATAATGAACTGTCCTTGCGGTGATTCTGGAGCTTAGCAGCACATGGCACTTATTTAGTACATACACTCACAGACAAGTCATTGAAGGGCATTTATAAACCTTCTTGGGAATCTATTATTGTAGCTTAGTTTTTAAATGATTTTCTGTAGAATATAAGAGTCATTTTTCCTTCATAACTTTTATGTTATCAGTTCTATTTGTAATTATTAAATGCTAATAGGACATTTATCAATTATTCCATCTTAATTACCCTGCAATAACTATCTTATTGTATTTTAATTAAATTCTTAATTGTTGCTGAGAGTTCCAACAGTTCTGTGTTATAATCTTCAGGTTTCATTAGCTGAAGCATTAGCCTTTGGTAAAAAAGGGCATGATTTAAAGATGTGTGCCGCGAAAAAAAAAATTGGGTTGGATTATATTTGCTAAAAATAATTGAGTATGAGGGAAAAAAAAAATAAAGAAACTGTATTCCTAGAGAGGGGAGATATCTCTCGGGAGCAAGGAAGCAAGGAAAAGCAAGGGGATTTCATTAAAATCTTCCAAGTGAAACGCAACTTTGCAAAGCCAGAGATTGTACCCCATGAATACCGCAGTGAAGGGGATTAGTTGGAGGTATATATTGAAATGTTAGAAAACCTATCTTCTTGGTGAGCTTTGCTAACTTAAAAGCTGCGTGCATCAGTGATTGTTTTTTAAAATATAGGGTTTTTTAGTTTTTTTCAGGGAATGATGTGGTTAAATCCATCAGAACCAAAATAAAGGTTTAGGAACGTAAATGGGTGCCACTGCCGGTCTGGCAAAGTAAAGGGCTAACCTGGTGCCCCTTGGAGACCTCCCTGCACAGATATTCCCATACTATTAGGAAAACATTTGAAAGACGCATTTCCAAGCAGGATTAGATAAACAAAAGAACCTATAGCAAAAATACAAAAGACTGATGGCACATCCTATCTTTCTAATGTGAACAGGTGCAAACTGAACATGAAACATAGTAACAGTTGCACTCTATAGTGCTAAGATATGTGGAACAATGAGTATGGGAGTATAGACATGCATTATTGCTATGAAAAACATGTAAAAACTGAGATACTTGGCACACAAAAATGGCCAGTTTTATGTGAGCCCAACAGCCACCAGCAAGGCAACCTCTTTTCATTGGGACCTTATCAAACTAATGCCTCTTTTTGGGTTAAAAAACCCTCCAATTTATGGGCAGACGGGAACCTGCAAATGAAGAATTAAAATAGCCTAAGGCTGAAGAGCAGGAGTGCTCAATCAGAAGGCATGACCCTGTAACCTAAGAAAAAAGACTGATGGCACTACCTTACTAATGGGAACAGGTGCAAAGTGAACATGAAACATAGTAATAAAAAGGAGACAGTTGTACTCTGTAGTGCTAAGATATGTGGAACAATGAATATGGGAATATAGACATGCTTTACTGCTATGTCAAAGCATGTAAAAATTGAGATACTTAGCACACAAAAATGGCCAGTTTTATGTCAGCCCAACAGCCTACGGCAAGGCAACCTCTTTTCATTGGGTCCCTATCAAGCAAAAACCTCTCTTTGGGTTAAACAAAAACTACAATTTATGGGCGGACAGGAACCTGCAAATGAAGAATTAAATTAGTCTAAGGCTGAAGAGCAGGAGTGCTCAATCAGAAGGCATGACCCTGTAATCTAAGAAAAATACTGATGGCACATCCTACTTTTCCAATATAAACAGGTGCAAACTGAACAGGAAATATAGTAGTTTTCTTTTTGTTAAAAATACAAATAAGTCCTTTCTTGTTTTGACCTTTATTTGTAGCATTTAAGGGAATTTATCAGCAGGTTTTTGCTATGTAAGTTGAAAACAGCATGCTGCAAAGGTTAACACAGAGAATAGGGATGCCTGTCTTGTTAAGGTCCTATCTGTTGTTTATTTGCTGGGTTTGTTTAAGCAGCAGAACTTATTATCCGGACTACAATGTCATGTGCACGGCAGTCCGGCACGCCCTCTCCTGTGATTGGCACCTCACTATCAATGTACAATCTCTATAAGGAGCCTGGAGTGGACAGGGACATCTTTCTCAGCTCTGCTACATGGCTAAAGGCCACGTCTCACTAAGCGACATCGCTGCTGAGTCATGGTTTTTGTGACGCAACAGCGATCTTGCTAGCGATGTCGCTGTGTGTGACATCCAGCAACGACCTGGCCCCTGCTGTGAGGTCACCGGTCGTTGCTGAATGTCCTGGACCATTTTTTGGTCGTTGCTCTTCCGCTGTGAAGCACACATCGCTGTGTTTGACAGCGAGAGAGCAACGATCTGAATGTACAGGGAGCAGGGAGCCGGCTTCTGCGGACGCTGGTAACCAAGGTACACATCGGTTAACCAAGCAAAGTGCTTTGCTTGGTTACCCAATATGTACCTTGGTTACCAGTGTCCGCAGCTTCTAGAAGCCGGCTCCCTGCTCCCTGCACACGTAGCCAAGGTGCACATCGGGTAACTATAAGCAAAGCGCTTTGCTTAGTAACCTGATGTGTACCATGGTTACGAAGCACAGCGTCGTTACACGGGTCACTGGTGGCTGGTCTCTGATCGCTGTGGAGATCTGCCTGTTTCACAGCTCACCAGCGACCATGTAGCGACGCTCCAGCGATCCCTGACAGGTCAGATCGCTGGTGGGATCTCTGGAGCGTCGCTTAGTGTGACGGTACCTTTAATCTAAAAATTCTGATAGTGTCAGAACGGCTGTAGCCAGTAATTAAGTGATGCATCGTTGGATTCAGGATCTCTTTGTCTACATCATGCTGCTCTCAGATGAGGTAGCAACAATCTGCTGACAAATTCTCTTTAAGGAAACCCACCCCATGTTCCATTATCCCAGATTTCATGTGAAATCTTCTGTAGGCCTGTGGTCATCACCAGGGGGAGTTTAGATATGTACTGCATACATTTATTATTGCATTCAATGTATGATGAGAATGCAGTAAACTATCTAGCACCCACTAGTGGTGGCTGCAACCAGGCAGAAAGTCAACACTTAATTGGGACCAAATTTAAAAATAACGTTGTCTTACACATGAAAAATCACTTGAGAGCTGACCAACAAGTATCTCCCTTCTTTCTAACATTTTGTCCATTGCCTGTTGTCAAGTGTAATTAATAGGTAGAAGCAGAGGCGCTGAGATGGATTACAGCAATCGGGGTGGATTTTGTCCCTCTGCTCCCATGTCTATCAAATGTCTACAGACATACAAGAGAAGTGGACTTTCAGTTAACGTCATTCAAGCCATTACACAATTGCAGGCAAAATGCTGGAAGGTTAAGGAAAGGATATATCAGCACCTATAGTACTGGCAGAATGCTGATGAACAGAAACCATCAAAACGAAAAAAGTGGATAAAAAACAGGGAAGTTCCAAGACTTATTAGATGGATATGTGCCCCAACAGCAGTTTTAATTGTTGGAGAAATGGGGGCAGCAAGAACATGTTTCTACAGGAGGGGTACACTAAATTCATGCCAATATTGAGGATTCTGAGTTTTATATCAGAAAAACAATGCATTGATTGATCTAAAAGTATACAAAGAAATAGGTCAGTACAGAATATAAGGATGGACATTTAGTGTAAGGGTGGATCATGTTATTCCGCCCACCAGGGACAAAGCAGAAAAATGTGGAACACTCCTTTATTCATTTTATATAGTAGTCTAAATGGAAATCTAAAAATCTAGTACAAATTCTTGGCCTGTGCTCCTTACTCCACTTTATTCCCATGTCCCTTAGTCCATCTTACCTCAAATGAATCCCAAAAAGGCAAAAAGAAAAAACATTACTTGATTCAGTCCAGGACCTTCTAACACTTGTTTCTTGCACCCCGACACAGTACATGAAGGATTGGGTGTGTGCATTGGTACTGGGTAGCACTGCTATCACAGACTGCTTAAAGACGCATTTGGGACAAATGCTGTCCACTTTTGAAGGAGCCTGTCTCTGGAGAAGCTGAGGTGTCTCTTCTATTGCAGCTGCGAAGTTCCTGCCATAGAAGCTGTGGATGGTAATTTCTTTTGTCTTTCCCCACCTGTTTCTCTTACCTTCCTTGTGATGTCTTATTGTAGGGGTGAGACTAGCATCTCACTGGCATTCACTAGTCAGGACGAGTTCAGGGCCAGCGAGGACCTAGGAATGTGATGGCACACAATGTAATGGACCCATCTAGGGATGCTGGGGAGTGCAAGGATCAGCCTCAGGTGAGTGTCAGGAGATAACCCCTCTCCCTTCCATTGTATTGCCACCTTGGTGTTCCTTCTTTGTTGTGCCGCTCGCCGGGAGACAGAGTTGTGGTCACAGGTTGTGCAGCAGCTACAGCAGATTGCGGTTCTGCTGGTCTTGACTCACAGCTGGACTTAACTAGAAGCCAAGGTGGCCCTCCTGGATGGGTTTTCTGGAGGGAGGGATACATTTGTGGTTTAAAGAGAAGCTTATAAACTGTATTTCAAGCTTCACCCTTACTCTTCCGGGAGTGAGGAACAGCTGGTGGGGATTGTTGTCTCACTCCTTCAAGGAGATCCCCAGTCCTGGGCCTTCCTCCTTCCAACCGATTCACAGTCCTTTCAGTCAGTAGATGATTTTTTTTTGTGGCCCTGGATCTTATTTATGATGACGCGGACCGAGTCTTCCTTGCTGAGTCCAAGCTACGTAAGCTTCGGCTGGAGGTTGGTCAACAGAGGAATTTTGTTCAAATGAGCCACAGACACTAGATGGAATGACCAGAAGCCATTTTTATCAGGGCCTGTCTGAAAGCTTAACAATAGCCATGTCTATGTACGAAGCGCCTGACTCTTTAGAGGCCGCTATGGCTTTAGCTAGCCGGATTGATAGATGCCTCAGTGTTAAACCTGTGTTGGCCTCTTTTTCTATAGGTCTCACTGGGGGTGAGAGTTCTCCCGTGGTTTTGGATGAACCCATACAGTTAGGGGGAGCCTCTTCTTGGTCTAGGCCTCCTGCGTTTCATCGCAAGGTGGGAGTTTGTTTCTTTTGAGGTCAAAAGAGTCATTTTGTTGGTTCCTGTCCTTCAGTACTTAAACTAAAGAAAAATCCATCTGAAAAATTTCTAACCCCAGGCTGTGTGGAGGATTTTAGCCTGGAAGTATATATCTCCTCCACATGTGCATTATCCTATCTGCAGAGATGGAAATAGGTCCGAAAACTTAAATTACTTCTGTTCGGGATAGTGGGACAAGGGCCAATATTGTGGATGCTCGATTTGCCCAGACAGACGGTCTCTCTTGTAGGATTCTGGCGAAACCTATTTCCCTATTTGCTATCAAGTTTATGCCTGTAGGACAGGGATTTTTGATGCAAGCTGTGCATAACTTGAAGCTTCGCGTAGGAGTCCTTCATAATGAACATTTTGTGTCATGTACTTGAAGGCCTTCTGCTCCTTTAGTACTGGATCTCCGTTGGCTGGTTAGTCACAATCCGGTAGATGATTGGCAGTTCAGAGAGATTATTAGGTGGAGTGATTTCTCCACTGTGCGCTCTGATCTTGAGGGTGAGGAGTTGAAGGCTTGGGGTACGCCCCTGCTGCTTGTCCTTGAGGGAAATTATTTGTGCTTCTACATTTACACCTCAAAATTTTAGGGGAGCATCATAACATGGTTCTTGTAGGTCATCCAGGTAGTAAAGCGACCTTGAACCTCCTTTCTCATCGTTTTTGGTGGTCAAGGTTGCATCGAGATGTGGTTGATTTTGTGTCTTCCTGTAATGTTTGTGTGTGTTTTAAGACCCCGCATACTGATCCGTTGGCTATACCTGACATACCATTGACACATTTATCCGTGGATTTTAGCAGCGGTTGATAGGTTTAAGTAAAATGCCGCATTTCTTTGCCATACCTGCTGTCCCTAACACTAAATCTTTAGCTCGTGTTTATCACGGAGAACGTGCAGCTTCATGGGACTCCCTCCGATGTGTTGTCAGATCAGGGGACCCAGTTTGTAGCTAAATTTGGAAAACATTTTGATCTCATCTGGGGGTACATCTTTCCTTTCCCTAGGCTTTCCATCCTCAATTGTCAGACAGAAAGTCTGAATCAAAGTCTAAACATGTTTTTTGTCTGATAATCAGAAAGATTGGGCATCATACTTACGCTTAGCTAATTTTCAGGTAAACCATTATCGCAATGAGTCCACTGGTAGGTTACCATTTTTTGGTGAATACGGCTCTCACCCTCAGTGCATTTACTAGAGATCGGTGTTCGGAGGTTCCTGGGGAGGAACATTTTTCTTTCTTACTCTCTTCTGTATGGCAAGGGGTGCAGAACAACCTAAAGATTTTGTAGGACAGATACAAACGCATGACTGATAAAAAGAAGTTCGTCAGGTCCGGACCTGTGTGTGAATGATTATGTCTGGCTAATTACCTGAAATATTAAGTTGAAGATTCCTTCTTGGAAACTAGGTCTTAGGTTCATTGGTCTGTACAAAGTTATAGACATTATTAATCATGTGGCCTTTTGCTTTGAGCTACCTCAAGCACTTAAAATCTATAATTTTTTCACGGGTCAGTGCTCAAAAAATATGTTGCGTGTTTCAAGCCATCACCCTTACCGCTGCCTCCAGTTATTGTTGATAGTAATTTAGAGTTTCAGGTAGCAAGAATCATGGATTCTCATTTTTTTCGCCGCTCTCTCCAATATTTAGTACACTGGAAGGGTTATGGTATGAAAGAAAGGAGGTGGGTGCCAACATTGGAAGTTAATGCTAGTAGGTTGGTGCATTTCTTCCATGTGTCTTATCTGGACAAACCGGGCCCTGAGAGTCTGGAGGACCCTCATAGAAGGTGGAGTACTGTCACAAGCGTGTCACGGCATATTAACTGTTTCGGGCCACAGGTATTGCTAAGATCAGCATCTGGTGCATCTAGTTTTGCTGCTACGTTTCCTATTTGTTCACTTATTAAGAATTATAATTTATGCCTAGGTGCCAAAACGGTACCCAACAGTCTGCAGGTAGGTCAAACTTTAACTTTTTTCAAGGAGAAAGTTTCTGAGGAACATTACAACACAGGATAATTGCCTACATTCATTAGACTTTGTTTCCGGCTAAACAGCCACTTCAGTTAGATAATTGGTAGGGTATTCTCAAGTATGATTGAGTGGGGGACTTTTCCTCTGAGTTCATTGAAGTCGCGATGGGATGGGAAAGGGAAGTTCGGTTGACGAGTAGAGATATCTTATTGGAAGATTGTAAACTACTGTGCTGTTCCGCAGGCAAGGCTGTACTTTAGGGGTACTTCTCACATAGCGAGATCGCTGCTGAGTCATGGTCTTTGTGACGCACCAGTGACCTCATTAGCGATCTCGCTGTGTGTGACACTGAGCAACGATCTGGCCCCTGCTGTGAAATCGCTGCTCGTTACACACAGTGCTGGTTCATTTTTTGGACGTTGCTCTCCCGCTGTGAAGCACACATGTGTGTGACAGTGAGAGAGCAATGATCTGAATGTGCAGGGAGCCGGCGTCTGGAAGCTGCGGACACTGGTAACCATGGTAAACATCGGGTAACTAAGAGAAGCGCTTAGCTTGGTTACCCAATATTTACCTTGGTTACTAGCGTACGCTGCTCTCAGGCTGCCAGTGCCGGCTCCCTGCACACGTAGCCAGAGTACACATCGGGTAAATAAGCAAAGCGGTTTGCTTATTAACCCGATGTGTACTCTGGCTAGGAGTGCAGGGAGCCAGCGCTAAGCAGTGTGCACTGGAAACCAAGGTAAATATCAGGTAACCAAGCAAAGCATTTTGCTTAGTTACACGATATTTACCTTAGTTACCAAGCGCAGCATCGCTTCCACGCGTCGCTGGTGGCTGGTCACTGGTCGCTGGTGAGATCTGCCTGATTGACAGCTCACCAGCGACCATGTAGCGACGCACCAGCGATCCTGACCAGGTCATATAGTGGTCGGAATCGCTGGAGCGTCATTTAGTGAGACTGTACCCTTACACTCATAACTGTTCCAGTATTAAGGGTGTTAACAGGTAACAGGTTTAGACAGGCGCACCAGTGGGTAAAATTATAGAAGGTACAAATTGTTAGGGTGCCACGCTGTACAGCACAAGGGTCTCAGCCTCCCGATTGAGTGTTGTATCAGGTTTTGGATATATTCCTTACTTTCTGGTTGAGTCATTCACTTAGATAAGTAAAATACTTTCGGTGACTGAACCTGTGTGCTGGTCAGTTTTCTCATCCGTGACTTCACTGTATCTTGAGGAACACAGCCGGTATACGACTTACAGCAATGTGAATGTGTGTGTGTGTGTGTGTTTTGGGGTTTTTTTTATTGGGGGTTTGCTATGTTACTATGTATTATTTACAACTTGGGAATAAATGTTTAGTCTGCTTCTAAGCACAATGTCCTACATATCACCAAATAACTGTTTATTAATGAGGCAGATGGTAAATGAGTCAGCCCGGACGTCTTAGTCACCGCAGCCCCAGATGTAATGAGGTTGGATATACGATCCTCAGCCGCTGACAGTTGTTCAGTACATTTCATCACTGTTAGATTGTCCTCTGTGATCCATGACACTTTCCTAGCCTGATCCTGGATTGAAAAGGGTCAAATATCTGATAAGCAGCCGTAGAAAAGCTAAAGGGAATATTTTGTATGTATTTTATTTTGGAGCAATGTTTCACTATTTCTAAACTTCAAAAAGGAGTAATATACCAAAAGATTGTACGCACAAAGACTTGTATGGGTGCGAGGGAGCCAAAATACGCTGCCAATTGTAGTTTGCTACGATTTCTTTCTCATGCCGAATACAGCTGAGAAAAAAAATCTGACCTGCATCATTAAATACCATTGGGTCGAGGGAAATCCGATTTTTCTATGAGATTGCACTCGTCCGATTCATACTCTCATGTGACCCCGGTCTAACTTAGGTGGTGGAGACTAGATGCTTCAATATCTCATGTCTACCATACGATGTGCACACAGACATGAGTAATTCCTGTTCTCTTGTCTTTGTGTAGCACGTTGCATGGAGGACATTATACCGCAGTACTGAGCAGTGTATATGTGAATCCTGCACTAAGGTGACATAAAAACTACACTAACAGCATTAATGAATAAAGCAGCAGTTAAGATGAGGTTGTCATCGGCTGCCGTGCTCTGCATAGGCAGTGACCGAGACAACAATGCTGTGAGAATAATTAAGTGATTTTGGCAGGTGCTTATTCAGCCAATGACATACTGATTTTGACTGCTGCGCTCTGTGTAGGCAGTGATCAAGAAGAAAAGCTGCACTGTGCTCTCCCGCTTCTCCTATTACATAGTGTCACGCCCAGGTTACCGGACGAGATGGAAGTGGGTCAACTGGACCAAGTGACCGTTCACTGACCCGGAGGATCAGACTAAAGTAGCCACCGAGTCTTCACTTCTACCAACGGGAATGGTAAGTGTCTGCCTGGAGGCCGCCCTGGGGGATCCTGATTCCTCAGCAGCTGGTGCCACAGGACAGGTACCAGGGACCAGGATTGATGAGGCAGAGGCTGGTCCAGTACTGGCTGGCTCATGTGGTAACAGGCAGACGGCCGATGCGTCCAGTGACTGGAGGTAGGCAGATAGACACAAGTGGGAGGCACGGGTACTATTGGACGAAAGCAGAAATACGGTCACAAACTAAACACTAAGTGCAAGATAGCACAAGGGACCTAACAACCAGCAGGGGAAGACTAGCTATGGGAACACGTTGAATAGGCACCTCCCAATAGGGGAGTATGCCTTATAAAGACTGAGCTTAATGGCGGAAACTGGTAGGCACTTCCGGGTAGGATCTTTTCTTAAAGTACTAGTGTGGCCATGTGTGACACCCTGCCCTATCAGGTCATCACAGGGTATTGTGCAATCTGCCCTTCTGCACAGTATCCACCCTCCTTGGTTAACGGATCCCAGTCCTTTGGTGTTGTTAACAGGTTGTCAATCAAAATCCTAGGAACACTTCCCATTTGAACCTACCAGACACACTATTGGGGGGCCTGAAGGGAATAGGGCCGCCCACATGGGGGGTTGGTGAGGGGAAAGTGTCAGTTCAGTTGAGTTCAGTGTGGAGTAGAGTTGAGTGAAGAGAGTAGAGAGCAGTGGAGGAGAGCTCCTGGATACTAGGTGGCAGACGTCGGTCTGGGCCTGGTAGGAGCTGGAACCTGGTCACAGGGGACAGTGTCAAGGGGCACGGACTGCCGAGGAGGGCAGCCGGCGGCCTTGAGCTGTCACCGGGCAGGAGCCAGGTCATGACGGGGTACGTGGACCTCAGGTCGGAGAGTAGCTTCACGCGTTCTCGTAATTTACCCGACAGGGGTGAAGACTTCAAGTGTCATCCCCAACCCGCTCCAAAATCGGGGTACTAGCGCACCGATTGGATAGGACTTTACCACTACAGTCCAGAGAAATCCTACGCGTGAACCCTGAGAGCAAGCTCATTCCGTTAGCCATACGGGTGAGCGGGACCCAGAGAGTTTAATACCAACGGGTCCAATAGAGACTAAGGTGCCAGGAATAGGGCTACAGACCAACACCACCAGGGGCACGAATCCAGGCATGCTCCCCGTGGACTACAGTGGTGCTCAGAACTTTGGTTTACAAGCTGTCGGTGTGGTTATTCTGGGACTGAGTGAGAACCTTGTAAACCCCTGCACCTATCTCCCCAACGGCACCCGAACATCATCCTACACAAACAGGCCCCGGGACACAAACCCCCTACCGTGGGGTTCGTGTCCCGGGGCCCGTTGGTTAAACATCAGGTTGCCACACCATAGTCACCGGGCTTCCCAACGGCAGCGGTGGTCCCTCACATGACCACACACCGTGGGTGGCGTCACGAACTTTCCAAAATCCCCCTGTACATATCTCCCCCTTTTCCTTTAATCGAGTGGCCACGCGATCCCCGGGTCTGGAGACCCCTCGAGCCACCGTGGATCCGCATCCGAGCGGTGGCAGCAGCCCGGCTGCTCACCCGGGGGCGGTACACATGCCTTAAGCAGGCTTCCGAGGGCCCTACTGCGCATGCGCGGGCCTCAGGAGCCAGAGGACGAGGCAGGCAGCAGGGCACAGGCAGGGACAGCAGGGAAGTGGTGGCGCCCCTGATACGCAGGGAGCGGAGAAGCCAACAGGACAGAGGAGCCCCGCAGACTACAGGATAGAACAGGGGCAGCGGGCACAGCGGAGGCAAGCCAGTGAGAGTGTCGGTATTCCTGGGCTGGGAGTACCGATGGCATAACACATAGATCTGCTACTGGAACTGTTCCAAATTTTTTTAAAAGTATTACTGAAAAATCAGCCAAAACTCTACAATAAACTTTATGCACCTGCTTTACTAAGACCTGTGCTTTGAATGTCACTCTTAATTAAAGTGACACTGGACACGTGCACCTCTTAATGAATTTGGCGCATCTTACAACTGACTTCACCACAAATGTTATACTCCAGTCAGTGGCTGGAGTATATTTATGGTATAATTTACGCCACTTTAGTGGATGAATTTAGGATGAATTTGCTGGGAGAGCTTAGACTGATCCTATCCCGGTTATTATTTATTATTATAGCACCATTTATTCCATGGCGCTTTACTGTTCCAACTATTTTGGAGGGGTTGGCTAAAACCGACATAAAAACACCAAAAGTTGCCACATTTTGCAACATTTCAAGGTGTTTTACACCAGAATATTAGCCAAAACATCTTAAATGAATTGATTTCTGCTTTTTTTCTTTTCATTCTTTTTCTAACACTAAGGTTAGAGTTAGGATTAGGACTAGGGTTAAAGATAGCACTAGGTTTATGACAAGGGTTAGGAAAAAAGGTTAGGCTTATGACTATGATTAGGACAAGGGTTAAGACAAGGGTTAAGTTTAGAACTAGGGTTAGGACAAGTGTTATGGCTAGGACTAGGATTAGGACAAGGATTAAGACTAGGGTTAGCATTGGAACTAGGGTTATGGTTAGTAATAGGTTTAGTATTAGGACAATAGTTATGGGTTAGGATTAAGGTTAGGACAGGGGTTAGGACTAAGGTTATGGTTAGGACTAGGATTAGGACAAGGGTTAGGCTAGGGTTAGGACTAAGGTTAGGACTAAGGTTAGGACTAGGATTAGGACTAGGATTAGCATTGGATCTAGGGTTAGGGCTATCAAACTTAAGATTAGGATAAGGGTTAGAACAGGGGTAAGGGTTAGGGTTAGGACTACGGTTATGGTTAGAAGTAGGACAAAGTTTAGGACAGGGGTTAGAGTTAGGACTAAGGTTAGGACAAGGGTTATGGGTTAGGACTAAGGTTAGGATAGGAATTTAAGATTAGGAATAGGGTTAGGACAAGGGTTAAGACAAGGCTTAGGGTTAGGACTAGGTTTAGCGTTGGAACTAGTGTTAGCATTGGAACTAGTATTAGGGTTAGCAATAGATTTAGGATTAGGACAAGGGTTATAAGGCTAGGACTAGGGCTATGGTTAGGACAAGGGTTAGGACTGGGGTTAGGGATAGGACTAGGGTTAGGAGTAGGATGGTCTGGGGTTAGCGTTGGAACTAGTGTTAAGGTTAGCAATAGGTTTAGGATTAGGACAAGGGTTATAGGTTAGGACAGGGGTTAGGGTTGTGGTTTGGACTACAATTAGGTCAAGCATTAGGACAAAGGGGTTAGGACTAGAATTAGGACAAGGATTAGGACAAGGGTTAATACAAGGGTGAGGACTAGGGTTAGTGTTGGAACTAGTGTTAGGGATAGGGCTAAGTGTAGTGTTTGGGTTAGGGATAGGGTTAGATTTAGGACAAGTATAATAAAGTAAATACATAAAAACAATTTAATGAAAAATATAATATACAACTATATATATATATATTTGTTGTTGTTGGATTTCACCACAATGCAAAAAATAACTAGAGGCTTAAAGGGAAACCTGAAAATCATTACTATTTTTTTTAATAAAATATATGTGCTTGGGAATAATGGATTTAATATTGGACTAGTGGAAGGTAGATGGTCCATGAGTAGAAAGTTGCAAATTCTTGCTTTACCCCTGCCACTAGGCTCATGTATAAACAGTGTGCAGTCAGCGCCATCTAGTGGTGACTGCAGGTAGCCAACACTTTAACTTCTGCACAGCTGGGGATTTGGAGAAATAAAAAACACATCCAAAAATGATGTATAAGGCAATGCTGATCCAGCACGCCCCCTAGAGGTCAGACGGGTGCAGCATCCCCATTTAATGAAGGTGTCATGTCAGAGCTGTCATTGTTTTGGGCTGATAGCAGATTTGGTGTTGTGTGGACGTTATTTGCATGTTAGCGCTTCCTTCTCCCACATGCATAATGAATGGGATACAGAGACGCAGATTAACGAGGGTGATGTCAGAAGGCGGCTCTGCTGGGACTTATGATCAGCAACAAGAAACATGTTACCATGACTGCAAGCAGCGACCTGTGACCCCCGCCGACAGTGGCAGCCACAAAGGGAACAGCATCATCTCCTTGTACATCGCTGCTTTATTGGATACGTCGTATATATACTCTGCCGGGGAGGTTTATATCCCACATTTACAGGAGATGCTTCACGTCAGGCTGGAGTCACAGTCCAAAAATTACATAAACATTTATGGCTGTAGAATTGCTCGGAAAGTGAAAACTATTGTCCTGTTATTTCCGTCCTGGCCCCCCGGGGCGGTGTGTAATAGACCTGCCAGCACCGCGTCTGATCTGCATTCACAGACATCTTCCCAAAATCACAGCTTTATCCCAGGAAGAATTTTTTATTTATTTTTTTAATAAGTTGAAAAGTTCTATAAACTTTACAAAGCATTAATAAATAGGTGTCTTATGTGATTGACAGCTTCTCCTTATTCCTCCTCCCTGCCGCAGCTGAATCTACACCCACTATCCTGACTGACTGCTCTTCTCCTTCCTCCAACTCCCAACTGTTATGATTCAGGGACCAAGGAGGATCAAAAATGCGAAAACCCAAAAAGTAACCAGAGTGGCTGGAACCTTAACGGACTGCAGACCTAATCCTGACACACAACTAGAAGTAGACGTGGGACGAGCCTACGATGACCTAGTCGTCTCGACACAGCCAGAGAACTAAATATTCTTACAGATAGAAATATAAGAAAAGCTAATCTGCCTCGGAGCAATCCCCATAGATATAGAGAGCCCCCCACATGTCAAAACTACGGTGATATAGGAAAACACAATACAAAGCCAGAAAACAGATTCAGCAAAGATGAGGCCCAAACTATCTTTATAGGAAAGGATAGGAAAGAGCACTGTCTGCAGCAGTAAAAACCCTAATAAATCTCAGCACACCTGATATGGAAAGACCCTGAGCCCACACAGGCTCTCCCCCACTATATCAGTACTCTGATGTTACTGGGATCCAAAAACACTAATATAGATGAGGGACTGAATTTAATACCAAGCATGACAAAATACCATACATAGCAGAATCATGGAGCTAAGTATACAGACACTCCTAGCAGGGAATGATCCAATTCCACCACAAACTCCACACAGGCAAAATAGGAATCAAGCATTAGTATCAAAACAGAAAAAAACACCAAGAAAGTGGAAACAATAAACAGAGGTACAAAGACCAACTTATCTGAGAGGAGTTCTGGTAGAGAAAAGGTCTGGTTTCAGAATATCCTTAACACACAGGAGATCCATTGAGCACCAGCAAGTAACCGGATAAAACTACTCACTTATATAGGCCCAATCTGAAAGACCTGATTGCCAGTCCTCCACAGGTGTCTGGCTCTCATTCCACAAGTCAACTGCACCGCCAGCACTGACCACAAGAGGGAGCCCCAAACTGGAAAATGTATTCACAACACCCAACCCTCTTACCCTGAGTGACAGCTCTTCTTCCTCCTGCCGCTTAGGCTATGTGCCCACTGGACAATGTACCCAGGGATTTTGGCGTGGGGAAACCCACGCATTTATTTGGATTTTCCAGATAAATCCACAGGTTTACGCAAGTACAGACACTCCCCATGTTATAGGATTTGGGGAGTGCTGTATCAATGCTGCGGTATGTGCGGCTGCAGGATATGCTGCGGATGTCCCGCAGCCACACGTAACTGCATGTTAATTATTCATGTGGAAATATCTGCGGATGTCCCACCTTTCCACGATGGAGATAGAGGCCGGGACTTCCGCAGGTAAGTCGCACGAATATCCGCAGGTTTACCGCAACAAAAATGCTTGAATCCCGCAGCAATAGATAGCTGCAGATTCTGAGGAGCAGCTGCGGGAAACCCGCGGACAAACCTGTGGCAAAATCCGCAGGTACGTTGTCCCGTGGGCACATAGCCATACTCTCCACCCTCCTACCCTGATTAACAGCTCTTCTTCCTGCCTGTGATTCTCCAGACTTCTACTTTAATTCACTGCTCTTCTCCTTCCTCCTACCTGCGATTCTCCACCCTTCTACCCTGATTAACAGCTCTTCTCCTTCCTCCTGCCTGCGATTCTCCACCCTTCTACCCTGATTAACAGCTCTTCTCCTTCCTCCTGCCTGCGATTCTCCACCCTTCTACCCTGATTTACAGCTCTTCTCCTTCCTCCTGCCTGCGATTCTCCACCCTTCTACCCTGATTGACAGCTATTGTCCTTTCTCCTGCCTGCGAATCTCCACCTTTCTATTCTGATTGACAGCTCTTCTCCTTCCTCTTACCTGCGATTCTCCACCCTTCTACCCTGATTGACAGCTCTTCTCCTTCCTCCTGCCTGCGATTCTCCACCCTTCTACCCTAATTCACTGCTCTTCCTCCTGCCACTTTATCTCCATCCTCCTACATTGACAGCTCTTCTACTTTCTCCTGCAGCTGAATCTCCACCTTCCTACCCTGATTGACAGCTCTTCTTCCTACTGCAGCTGAATCTTCACCCTACTATCCTGATTAACAACTCTTCTTCCTCCTCCTCAAGTTTACTCTCCAGGAGGAAGTATAGACAGGACTGCATGAGATCGCAGATGCTGCTTTCTGTGAGGTAAAACATTGTTTAAAACCAGGCAGCAAAATGTTTTACCTCACAAAATTAATCAGCTATGATCCCCAGCTGTAATGTTTGTATACTCTTTTACTTCCTCCTAACCCCAAGAGATATAATATGGTCAAACCATGTCCCTGTGTGGTCAGACACGGCCATTACACAGTACACAGCAGGGGCACATATATAGGACTATCTCAGCACAGGAACATTTTCTTTAACACATCCAATTATGAACATTATTATTCCAAGATCTATTGATTTAAATTTACTTTGTTCGTAGGTACCACAACCCCTTTAATCTATCCTGCGGTGGCACTGCAGAGAAACTGAACACGTACAGCCTGTTGTCTCCATGGATTTCAGCTTAGGTCTGGAGCACGGAGCAGGTGGATGCTTTTCATTAACTCTTCTAAAGAGATATATCTCCATTTTGGCTTCTTTAATAGAGTGTCCCTAGAGATCAACCATGTTCTGTAGAAGAACTTGACATTGTGTTTCATTTCTCTGCAGCGCCACCACAGGTGAAATGAAGCATTACACAGTGGCCAAATAAATCAGTGAGCTGTCTATGTAATATATGGACATTCTGAGTCCTCCAGGCTGCAGGATCCACTTAGTATTGGTTTAGTTAATAGAGGAGGGTCCTGTATAGGAGACTAAACCCTCCCTTATTAACTAAAAAAAGAAAAAAGGGTCTTATACAAAGGTTGGACCTGATGGACAGTGTAGCTGTCAGTTCTGCATGGAAATCACCTCGCGTACAATTTCAATTGCTCTTTAATTTATTAGAACCCAAAAAGGAAACTGAAAAATAACTAATGATTTCAACGAATTCTAGCACATGTCAAACGTACAGAGAGGTGTTACCACACCGTCATTATATGTATGATGGCACCTATAGAGCCGCACTGCCGTGTAAGGCTGTCATCCGCGTACATATAATGACTATGGTATTAATATTGTGTGTGGGGGGGGGGTGGCGGCATATGTTCTAACAGCGTCAAACGTGGAAAGGGAAAATTGTGAATATCCATGGGACGTATAGAAAGGCTGGGGAGCCCCATAGGGCATACAGACCTCATGACAATTTAGGTGGGAATTAAAAGGTTAAATAGTTTGAAACCAATTGTTGCGTAGTATTGTAGGATACGTGCATGCAATCTGATTGAAGGGGAGGGATTGAGGCAGGGTTATGGGGGTTAATATAAGCAGAAGTAGAAATTGTTACCGCCTCTTTATTCCCTGGATTCCGCTACAGCAACAGGATATGGAGAAGAGGTGGAGGTGGCATACCTAACGGCATTGGTGAGGGCCCCCATAGCGGTCCACGGGGCCCAGGTAGTACAGTAGAAGCTTCATTCAGTCCACATATACCATCTGGCTACGGCGCTAAGCCATTCCTTTCCTGCCACGATCGCTCGGTGGTCCCAGTCGACAGAGTACTTTTCCCCAGAGGGTGCAAGAAGAGTGAGATGTTGTAGGAGCTAACTAAGGGACCCTTTGGGGTTCAAGGAGCTGTCTGGGCCTGAGGTTCCTTTTCCGGGTCTCAAGAGGAATCCACGCCGGAGCCGCAGCCTACTGGAAGCGGGAATTCTCATACCGCAGCATACTTCTGGTTTGTGGCCTGCTAGGCCCCTTACCTGTACAGTGATGACCATGGTGATGAGCCGGCTGGGGGGTCAACTGAAGCGCCAAAGAGAAATGAACGGACCAACCTGAGGTCAACAGGGAGGGCTGCAGCCTGCTAGACCCCGCATCCATACAGCAGTGATCCCCGGTGATCTGCAGGCAATACCTTGTTGATGCTGGGGTTTGGGGATTGTATCAAGCAAGCTTTGGGTTTGTAGTTGGCCTGGGCCACATAGTGTGTCAGATCCTGTTTGCTCCTTATTCAAAGAATATTCTGATTTTTTGACTGGACAGACCTCATTTGGTATCGAATACGGTCCCAACAAGTATGTACTTTGGCTCTGTAGACCCTCCATTTCCAACCCTAATGGACCTCCATGGGAAAGGCCCTATATGGCAGCAAAGCTCTGAAATTTGTCATAATATGAGGAAAATAACCTTTCTTAAAATGTTTACATTGTTTTAGTTTGTATGTCATGAATCAAATGTACATATGAAAATAAGCAACTTTGGAATACATTGACAAGCAAAAGGGTAACAATGTTTTGCACTGTTTACTTTCAGACTCCATATCTCATCATTCACTACAGCTTTGAGCATGAGCATACCTTCATTTTATAGACAATCATCTTGGCTATCTCATATATAAATTTGACTTGCAACTATTTAGCATATGATTAGTTACGCAGATTCTTGTCATGTCACCACATTGTTATTGTTTTGCGCCTGTAAAAATCTTTTTCTTCCTGTATACTACAAATTACAACCTGTTCTCACATTCCCTATTAGCTCAGTGTGTTATTAGGCTGATTCCCAAGTGAAAGGTCACTGGATCGAATCGAGGAGCTGCCATAAAGATTTCCCAAGAAAAGAAAAACAGCATCATCCAGATCATCGATATTCTCTTGGCCAAGAATCTTGCCAAACTGCATCATGCGAGGCCATGAAAGTTGGAAGAATAAGAAATGAAGTCTGACCATTCATTCAAAAGCCAAGAGCTGGACATCCAGTCAAAAATCTTAATTACTTACCGGTAATGGGATTTTCAGTAGCCCATGACAGCACCACCTGAGAGATAGGTTCCGCCCACATCAGAACAGGAAACCCACTGATAAAAAGGTGGTACCTCTCCTCCACATCAGTAGGTTTACAGAGCCAGAGAGGACCAACAAAACAAAACAGAAAACGTTAATCATACCACCACCCAGGAATACACCACTAACGTTAACACTCCCTGAAGGGTGCCATAACCAGTGAATAGGGGGGGAACTAAGGGTGCTGTGATAGGCTACTGAAAATCCCATTACCGGTAAGATTTTTCCCCTTCACCCATGACAGCACCACCTGAGAGATTCTGTAGACCAATCACCTTAGGGAGGGACCACTGTCTGTAGAACCCGTCTACTGAAAGAAAGGTCAGCCGTGGAGGATAAGTCAAGTCTATAGTGACGAAAAAATGTAGAAGCAGAAGACCAAGTGGCGGCTCTGCAAATTTGCTCAACAGAGACCTCAGCCATTTCAGCCCACGAGGTGGAGACTGATCTAGTGGAGTGAGCCCTAATTTGAAGAGGGGCAGGGAGACCCTTAGCCGAGTAGGCCAGGGAGATAGCATCTCGGATCCATTTTGCTACTGATGTGGAGGAGAGGTACCGCCTTTTTATCAGTGGGTTTCCTGTCCTGATGTGGGCGGAACCTCTCAGGTGGTGCTGTCATGGGCGAAGGGGAAAATATTGGAGTCAACAAGTTGGCTCATTACAAGGTCTATCAGTTCTGGCGCAACAAACCCGGCAGTGGAGGCATCTCACATGCTTCATAACAGTGAGATCACAGATGTCCATGCAAACACCGTGCAAGACACATTACACAAGTCTGGAACGATGAAGGTGAAGAAGCTTCAACTTCAAGAAGTGTCGGCTCGGGTTTCCAAAAAAGTATGAAAAGTGTACAATAGAAGATTAGAAACTGATGATTTGGAGCAATGAGATGAAAGTCAATGGACTAGACTCTGAATGGTGCAAATGGGTCTGGAAGAAACAAGGGAAAAAGGAGGTAACAGACGAGAAATTGAAGGAACTCTCAAGTTTGATGGAGAAATCCTGATGGTATGGGGTTGTTTCACAGCCAAGCGCGTTGGTTACTTGACCAGGATTGATGGTGGTCTCAATGCTGAGCTCTTCTTGAGTATAGTACTGGTTTTCTAGTGGAGACAGACCAAACAAGGTTTATAAAATGGTTAATCCCTAATACTTCAATTTGCACTCGGGTTTTTCGGCTAAGAGCACAGGCTTACAGGGGTAAGATGGCACAGTCTGCTAAACAAATCATGCTCAGGTACATTCAGACAGATTTAAAAGGGATCCCTTCTTTTCAGAGCTTGTTATATTTGGACAGGTGACTACTATGATAGATATTCTGGCAAATCTATAAGAAGTCCCATAATTATCCTAAGAACAACCGAAGTCAGGCTAACACAACCTCCCCTTGACCGCTATACAACTGACCCCCTCCTTTGGGAAACAGGTAAAGAGATGGCAAATGTGAACCCAGCCTCAGTGTGAATGCACAAAAATGTGGAGAAGGGCAAATTTACGATAGTTAGAGATAAAAGCAGCCGTTGAACAGAAAACTAGCAGACAGATTCAAATCCTTTGTTTCCCCTTATAGAAATTTTGAAGTGAGGTTTTATGATCGATAGAATACATATGAAAGTCACTTTTTGGAAATGTGATGAAATGGCGAATACAAAGCACTGAGTGATGACTGGAGTCCTGGCAAATGGATATCTGCCAGATAGAGGACAATATTTATACCATGTTTCCTATATGTGAAAAGATGAAATCATGATGGGAAATAAAACAGCAATATCTCCTGACTTGGACATCCAGGGGCTAAAATATTGTAAAAGTTGGGGATCTCATAAAATTCTGAATGGCCAAGCACATTCCACAAACAGACCCCACATGAGGTCACCAAGGGGAGGTATGTAGGAGTGACTGTTCATTATTAAATACAGAAATTTGAATTGATTCTTTGTTCAATGCCAGAAAGATACATTGCCATGTAGGATTGTTCCACATTCCATTGGAGTCCTTCCCCTCCCAGGTTTAGTACTTTTATTTTGTTTACCCTTTTATTTTTTTGGAACTGTATATGCTGCCCTTTGTAACATTTGATATATTTTTAAAAAAACTACCTATTTTTCAGATTAAATATATAAAATGTAATCAATTTGTACCTCTTGCTCTATAAATCGCCTCCCTGAAGCCATACGCTACCAGTAACAGGTGTCCAATCAACCTTTCTAAGCGATTGATGGTGGCAGCCAATAGTAGTTCTGATGAATTGGGACCTCAGCATTGCCAGGCCCTACTTTCTCTTCTAAGATTGTCAATTAGTACATGAGTTCACACGGGGAGAAAGAAATGCAGAACTAAAGACTATTCAACTATATACATGTTACATCATGCTCTGAGCATTCACACTCCATTATTAAAATAAAATGAATCCATAAAACCATTCATCATTACAATTCCTGCTTGCTGATGGTTTTCAGGGCATTATTTTTTGTGGCACAGGTTTATAAATAAGTGGAAAAAAAAAGATTAGATTAGAAATTAGATTATACACTTGCTGACTATATAGTGAATGTTACTCAAAAGTAGAGCTTAATGTTAAGAAAGTATTTTTTCATAAGAATTTTTATTCCTGTATCAAATATGCACAAAATGGTAATTAAACTATTTGCAGGCTGCGTAAATGTGTGGATTCACGTCCTATGTATTTAAGAAAAATCTATTTATTCTTATTTGAAAGGTATTTGCTCCCTCTAGTGAGCCTACTGAGTACTGCAGCTAGAGACAAGGGAATGTTTTATTGAAATTAGTCAACCTAATGGCAAGTGCAGGTGGCTGTTTTTTCTCTTTGAGTGCGATCTGACAAAACATGGGATCACACTCGGACCAATGTTATTCTATGGAGCCATATTTTCCTTGGCGCTAGGTGGTGCAAAGAAATAATTTGCAGATTGCCCAAGTTAGATTCGATTATCAGATCACACTTGGTCATTTAAGTCTATGGGTCCATGAAAAAGAAAAAAACCAAACTTGGATGACGCCTGAGTGCAGTCCGATTTTTTTAGAATGACAGAATGGAGAAGATAGAGAATACTTTTTTTCTCCATCTTCTCATTTGAGAAAATCTGATCACACCTCAGATCGCACCCCCCATCGCAACTCCAATGACACCTCAGATCGCACCCCCCATCGAAACTCCAATGACACCTCAGATCGCACCCCCCATCGCAACTCCAATGACACCTCAGATCGCACCTCCCATCGCAACTCCAATGACACCTCAGATCGCACCCCCCATCGCAACTCCAATGACACCTCAGACCGCACCCCCCATCACAACTCCAATTACACCTCAGACCGCAACTCCAATGACACCTCAGATCGCACCCCCCATCGCAACTCCAATGACACCTCAGATCGCACCCCCCATCGCAACTCCAATGACACCTCAGATCGCACCTCCCATCGCAACTCCAATGACACCTCAGATCGCACCCCCATCGCAACTCCAATGACACCTCAGATCGCAACCCCATCGCAACTCCAATGACACCTCAGATCGCACCCCCCATCGCAACTCCAATTACACCTCAGACTGCACCCCCATCGCAACTCCAATGACACCTCAGATCGCAACCCCATTGCAACTCCAATTACACCTCAGACCGCACCCCTATCGCAACTCCAATTACACCTCAGACTGCACCCCCATCGCAACTCCAATTACACCTCAGATCGCACCCCCCATCGCAACTCCAATTACACCTCAGACCGCACCCCCCATCGCAACTCCAATTACACCTCAGACCGCACCCCCATCGCAACTCCAATTACACCTCAGACCACACCCCCATCGCAACTCCAATTACACCTCAGACCGCACCCCCCATCCCAACTCCAATGACACCTCAGATTGCACCCCCCATCGCAACTCCAATGACACCTCAGATTGCACCCCCCATCGCAACTCCAATGACACCTCAGATCGCACCCCCCATCGCAACTCTAATTACACCTCAGATCGCACCCCGCATCAACCGCTCCGACCTCAACCGCTCCGATCAGTGTGATTTGCATAATTGTACTGATTTTCTCGGATAAGAAACAAATGTATTATAAGTGTTGTAACTCAAAATTAGCCAATTTTAAACAAGTAACAAAACAAATGACACAAATACATATATAATGAGTTACAGTGATATGTCACATTTATTAACCATCATATCACAGATTGCATTCGATACCCCATAAATAGTAGAGGACGACATACAACTTCCTTGTATATAATTTAGTTGGTAAACTTAATATACTCTCTCATTAAGAATCAAATGAGCCATAAAGAAGCCGGAATATAATTAACGTAGAGAGTAGAGGAGGCTGAAAAATCAGGAGAAATTTACCAAGACTAGAGTTTGCTACAACAATCTTAAAGGGGTGCTCCAGTATATTTATTCAGCTTTATTTATTTATTAGAATATTTAAAAAAATAAAACATTGAATTTTATCCTTGTATATCTATAATGGCATTGACCTGAACAACTGCATGTAGTAAAAAAAATAAGTTTATTCCCTTACTTTTCAATATGTGGGTGAATCTCCCAGAGAGTAACTGTGGTTTTAATTTATTTTTTCATAAGTTAATAGTACAAAAGAAAATAAGAGGAGTAAAAGGAGATGGAGGTTTCTAGTCTACCGAGCTGCTGCTGTAGTATAGTATTTAATTGTAGCTTTATTATTGTACCAAACTGTTTTTTAATAAAATAGACCAAGAGAAAATAAGGGACTCTTATAATGTATTTTAGGGGAGAGGTTTGCTTCTTTCTCCTCCTGGATTGCTTTATTTTTCAGAATTCAATTGGTGCTTATAAAGTTCTATGGAGAACTGTAACCGCTGTTTCAGAAGACTCTGTCGGCCTCTAGCTCCTCCCCCTCTTCTCTCCATGGAAATTTAAAATCACCAACTGTCATCTATCTCATTAATGGTAAATGTGTCTTCACTGAATACAGATTTTACCATTGTATTGAGGGTGAAATATCAGTCCTGGAGGAGAAAGAAGCAGATTTCTCTGATAAGATATATTACAAAGTTGCTTATTTTCACTTGAAAAATTGATATAAGAAATAAAAATTAAAACAGCAGTTACTCTTTAACCCCTTTACAACCTATGATGTATCTATACATCATTGGTTGTATCTGTTACTTTAATGCCACCTCGCAGGCGAGCCCGCATTATTCCCCACACATCAGCTGAGTTGATCAGCCGACGTGCAGGTAACAGGCACGGGTAGATCTGAGATCCACTCGCGCCTGCTAACCCCTTAGATTGCACTGTCAAATTGTGACAGCAAAATCTAACGAGCTCCAGCGAGGATCACGTCATTCCACGCCACCATATGTGACATGATCATAGGTTGTCAGGGGTCATCAGCTGACCCCTTTCTCTGTAATGACGTGCTCCCTGTGAATACCAGCAGAGCACAGCATTCCTGTTGTATACAGCAGTACTGAAGCATCTCCCTGATCATGAGAAGCAATCACACAGTGAAGGCATAAAATCCCCTAAGGAGACTAGTAAAATCAATTAAAAAGAAGTTTTTAAAAATATGAAAAAAATAAACAAAAACCTAAATGTTCAAATCACCCCCCTTTTGCCCCATTAAAAGTAAAGCAATAAACCCCCCCCCACATATTTGGCATCAACGAGTTCAGAAATACCCGATATATCAAAATATAAAATCAATTAATCTGATTGGTAAACAGCGTAGGGAGAAAAAATAAAAACGCCAGAATTATGGTTTTTTTTTGGTCACCGCAATACTGAATTAAAATGCAATAACCGGCGATCAAAATATTGCATCTATGCAAAAATGCTATAATTAAAAATCAGCCCGAGACGCAAAAAATAAGCCATCACTGAGCCCCAGATTCCAAAAAATAAAAATATTACAGGTCTCCGAAAATGGCGACAAAAGCACAATTAGTTTGTTTTGTTTTTTTTTTTTTGTTTAAAAATCTCTGAATTTATTTCACCATTTAGATAAAAGTAAAAAACTATACATGTTTGGTATCTACGAACTCGTACTGACCTGGGAAATCATAATGTCAGGTCAGATTTACCAAATCGTGAACATGGTAAATTAAAAAAAAAATTAAAAAAAATTGTGCAATTCCGTTTTTTTGCAATATGGTGCAGGAATAATAATGTCATTTAAAAGTACAACTTACCCTGCTAAAAACAAGCCCTCAAATGGCTATATTGATGAAAAAATAAAATAAAAAAAAAGTTAGGGCTCTTGGAAGAAGGAGAAGAAAAAAATAAAATTAAAAATGGAAAATCGTTAGGTGGTGAAGAGGTAAAGAGAGGTACTGAGATATTTAGAATTAATGTGGTTCTCAGGGATCCAGGACAGTGTTGGTATGATGAGATGGCAATGTGTATGTGAATGCCAAAGAAACAGCCAACGTACGTTTCGGATAATTTGGCCATGTCAGACTGAGATACGTTAGTCCCACACGATGAGATGTCCAGGTTTACTTTCTAATAGTTTGGGGCTTATAGGGTCCAGATATAATATCCACCCGAGTGTCTCAGCCGTCAGATGAGGTTTTCCTTTGCTGCCCGGTCTTGTCCTATGATGTTTGCCCCAGAGTCTGGATTCATTGTGAACTTTCCCGGTCGCTCTTGTGTTGATACCCAACCATGTATCCCAGCCACATGCTCCCGCGCCTTTGTACGTAGGGCGGCGATACTGCGGGTGGCTTTGTCTTCTTCTACTTGGCTTGAAACTTCTTTTCTATGGTTCAGGGAGTCCAATACTTTGCCTTTGATAAATTTTGTGTCCTCTGACAGTTTCTTATCTGGTGTTTTATCGGTTTTACAGTTCGATTTATTCCTATCTTCTAAATGGACTTGACAATTCTGCATCCTCATTTGCCTTCTCATCTTCGCTCGCCTATTTTGGAACCAAACCTGGAGGAAGAAAGGAAAGAAATGTGTCACCTATGAAATCTACACTAAAGAGGAAGATGTACCCCCCACATACGGTATAATAAGTAGCAAATTGCACCGTATTGGTGCATGGAAATAGCGTGTACATCAAAACAGAAGCAACGGGATTTTAATCAATGCTGCCCACAATGAATTAGAAAGTGAAAAATATGAGGATATTATGGGAAAAACATCAAACCCTTTCTGGAGTTGAACAAGCGTCTTCTTCAAGCATACCTGAATGTCGAAGCACAAAGTTCCCCTGCTCCAGTAGATTGGCTATAAAGATGACCGGCAAAGAAAGTAAAGGCCTCGGCCTGGCCTGAGATGCAGACAAAGCAAGCAAAAATTGTCCAGCCATTTGGATATAAAGGTTTATCAATATAATATACGAGTATAAAGCTGAGTGTGTATGTATGTGTGTATGAGACAGACAGAGAGAAACAGAGAGAAAAAGACAGGCAGAGAGAAAGAGAGAGAGAAAGAGAAAGAAAGAGAAAGAAAAAGAGAAAGAGAGAAAGAGAGAGAAAGAGAGAGAGAAAGAGAGAGCGCGAGAAAGAGAGAGAGAGAGAGAAAGAGAGAGCGAGAAAGAGGAAGAGAAAAAGAGAAAGAAAAAAAGAGAAAGAAAAAAAGAAAAAGAATGAGAGAGAACGAAAGAAAAAGAGAAAAAGAAACAAAAAGAGAAAGAAAGAGAGAAAGAAAGAGAAAGAAAGAGAAAGAGAGAGAGAAAGAGAAAAATAGAGAAAAAGAGAAAAAGAGTGAAAGAGTGAAAGAGTGAAAGAGAGAGAAAGAAAAAGAGAGAAAAAGAGAGATAAATCGAGAGAGAGAGAGAGAGAAAGAGAGAGAAAGAGAAAGAAAGAGAGAAAGAAAGAGGGAGAAACAGAGAGAGAAAAAGATAAAGAGAAAGAAAGAGAAAGAGAGAAAGAGAAAGAAAAAAAGAGAGAAAGATAGACAGAAAGAGAGAAAGAGGGAAAAAGAGAAAGAGAGAGAAAGAAAGAAAGAAAGAGAAAGAGAGAGAAAGATAAACAGAAGGGGAGAGAGAGAGACAGTGACAGAGAAGGAGAGATAAAGAGACGGTCACTATCCCGGGCAACTTCAGGTACTACAGCTAGTTTATTATTAAAATGTTCCAGATACATTCAAACTATTGCATTAAGGCAAAATCCAATGCGTTTAGAAACATGCTATATCCGAAACGCTTCAGTTTTGACCTTGATGCAATATTTTTAATGTAAATGGAAACTTTTAATCTTTACAAGTAAATTTACTGTTTTATATCCAAATGGATATGCCTGAAAGAGCTTATCCAGCTCACAAGCACTTAGCATTTTTAGAAAACACTCTACTTTTTCCACTTTTTTACCCCAAATGAACAGTGCTAATTTAATTAAAAAAAAATAAAAAAATCCGCAAGTCCAATTTGGTGTGTCAGAGTGGTCTCACACGCTCCAATATCCTATGAAAATTCTAACACCCAACAAATTAATTCTTCATATAGGTATATTTTTATTCAATAAAGGGAAAAAATACAACCGGGGAAGTATATATGCAAAAATATAGTTGAGGAGAAAGATGAATGCAAGGGAGAGAATTAGAGAAGAAATCTTAACTAAAATCAAAATGCTGTTAACATTGAAGGGTAATGGAGGGAAGAGATAAATAGGACAAAGTATAACTAAAAATAAACACAACAAAACAAAGGAGTGTATGAATACAGTATGTGGTCAAGAATTGACCAATGTATACACAGTAAACCTAGTTTCAATTGAACTCGAAAATGAGTGTGATTAACATCTATTAAATGGAGTTACCTGCTGCTTGAGAGAAGAGACTGACAGATAAATGTCTAACGTAAAGGTGGTAAGACAAAGGAGTTGCTAATTTCTTGTGCTCTTATTGTACCCCACCTGTGACCGCAGATAAACTCACCTCAGGTGACCTCAGTGACTTCACTTCAGGTGAACTGAGTTCAATCAGACCTACATCTCCTGGCTCAAAAATGCTTTTTGGAAAGAGATACAGATTTGGTGCTGAAATTTATACACCATATTCCTGCACCTAATCTCCATCTTCTGGGGGGGAAACTGCAATACGGTTTTGATGCGGTATCAATGCAATTTTCTTGCCTGGAGATGCAGATATGGTACAGGAATTTCGTGTATAAATTCTAGCACCAAATCTGCATTTCTTGGCAAAAAAACCCTCACAAAAATGGTTTTGACATCTATACTGCATCGCATTTAGATGTGGGGTTTTTTTGCCAGAAGATGCAGGTTTGGTGCAGGAATATGGTGTATAAATTTCAGCACCAAATCTGAATCTCTTGGCAAAAAACCCTGCCGTTTTCTGCCATGAAATGCAGATCTGATTAAACTCAGTTCACCTGAGGTAAGGTCACTGAGTTCAATGAGTTCACCTGAGGTGAGTTTTCCTGCGACCACAGGTGGGGCACCGTGGGAACCTCAAGCTGTGACCGCACATAAATTCTGTGACATTACCGCTCACAGCTGCGGCTCACTCAGTCTCTGCCTGCAGCTGCAGCAGGCAGTCATGTTCTGTGTTCACGCCCTGTGACCTCAGGATGTAACAGAGCCAGGATCATCATCGGACCTTATGTGGATTACATCGGACCTGGGTGTTTTGGGGGTTAATAAAGGAGTGAAATAGGCTGTTTTTTTTTGTATTCTATTTAAAATAAAGGATTTTTTTCAGTGTTTGAGTTTATTTCTATTCACTTACAGGATTAGTAATGGGGGGGGTCTCATAGACCCTACCTATTACTAATCTAGGGCTTAGTGGCAGCTATGTGCTGTCAATAACCCCTTATATTACCCTGATTGCCACCGCACCATGCAATTGGTATGAGCCAAATAAAGTACTGGGGTTGAATTCTGGTCAGCTGCAGGCTGCCATTTTTAGCCTCAGAAGGGGGGGGCAATAACCATGGGTCTCCCCAGCCTGAGAATACCAGCCTCCATCTGTAGGCTTTATCTTGGCTGGGTATCAAAACAGGGAGAACCGCACAACATTTTTTAAAAATTATTTTCTTTAAATAATTTAAAAAAAAAAAAAAACCCACAGATTTCCTCTTATTCTGATACACAGCCAAGATAAGCACACTGCTGGGGGCTGCAGCCTGTAGTCATATGCTTCATTTGCGCTAGGTATCACAATAAGGGGCGACCCTACGCCAATTTTTTATTTACTTATTTACTTTTACACACTATAGGAACGCAGACAACGTGTGTGATTCCAACCAATCACAGATGCTGTCACACAGGGTGAGGGCGCAGTCTGACAGCAACCAGACACACCAGGACTGCCAGTGGGCAGGGCAAGCAGTGAATATGTATGAGGGTTAATGAGCAGACCTAGAAGCAGTAGTCCAGCCACAGGGAAGGTCGGTAAGTGTAACGTTCCTGCTCTAACGCCCATAGTCCTTTCTTACCACCATTTCGGGTCCAGATAGACTTATATAGGGTTCGGTGTCCAGGCAGAGGTTCGGGTTCAAGTCCAGACCCGAACCCAAACATCTGCGGATACTCCCATCTCTAATCTTCACCTAAGTCCGTTGAAGGTAGCAGTATGCACTGAAAATGACTACTTTTTTGTATATACAGTATAATTGATCCACCTTATTTTTGCACTTTATTGGATAAAAATCTTTTGACTTGAAGAATACATTTCAATTTATACAGTGAAAATTAAACCATGCTCCTTCTTTCAATGCGCGGCACTAATTCTGCGTTCATGTATCAGATCTCGTCCTATGCAGCAGATGGAGCTGTGGCGGTAAGACCAGCGAGTCACGCGTTTCCTTCTCCGTACACAGTTTTGCACTATGGCGCGCTCCTTTCAAATTTATTCGCAATCATTTGTGCAATAATGTGTGATTTTTACCATAATTGTTTTTGCTCTTCACGCAACCGCCGGCTTCCTTCTCCCCACCTTTGGACCAAATGAGCAATCAACAGGAAGTGAGTGGCAGCCGCAGCGTCACTTCCTGTTGACTAACACATTTGGTCCAAAGGCGGTTAGAGAGAAACCGGATGTGATTGGATGAATAGCTCGTGTGATGTCACAATGTCACGTGAGCACCAAACCGTGATTACCGACAGCACTGGAATGGCGCCAGAACGGGAGGTGAGTACAGGGTCTTATATTTTAATTGGTGGGAAACAAGTGGAATCAGAAGGCATTGTTCTAGCAGTGGAAAACCCCTTTAAGGAGCATTGCATGGCTTATAAGCCTCCCTACACCAACTTGGCACCCTCCACAAGGAAAAACATTAACCCTTAGATTATTATATATGTTCTACTTTGATAGACATGGCCCTAGCTAACCTTTTTTGAGATGTCTTGTAGCTATCATCAATGCAGATGTTCATCCCAGTAATACAAAACATAATATTTACTTCTCGAAAGAGCGCTGCTTTCATCCATGGGTCGTGTCTGGTATTGCACCCTAATCCCAGACAAGTGAATACTGCTGCAATACCAGACATAGCCATGGACAAGAGTGGAGCTGTTTCTACAATGAGTGTGGGGAGAAGCGCACACTCCTATCTCGACGACAGCTGACATGGTCGCCTTTCGCAGAATGATCACCATACTTTCCCAGACTCCTGAATGGTAAATCTAGCAACAGTACATCCCCACATCACCTGCACTCTAGTCTCCAGAAGGTCCAGTCTCAGCGCCAGCGCCTCTCTGATGAAGATGTCTGGGTAATAGTTGGTCTGGAACACTTTTTCCAATTCTTCAAGCTGCCAGCTGCTGTAATTAGCTCGGGACCTCCTCTGCTTTATACGATGGCTTCTGTCTAATGGGGGGAAATATAAAGACGGAAGATGAAGACCCCCAAACAGATGAGAAGATCAAGTCATAATGAATGAAGACTATACAATCCTCATCAGTGGTGTCTCTATGTATGGTCCTACGGTCATTCGGGTCCATACGGGCGCCATTATGCTGGCAGCTAGAAAAGAATTGAGAATGAGAGCGAGAGAACTAGTCACTAATTTAAATTGTGTTATATGGGGCTGGTAGCTCCTCGGGGGCGGGCCCATAAAGAATGTTAAGAGTTAAAGGGAATCTGTCAGCAGGTTTTTGCTATGTAATCTGAGAGCAGCATGATGTAGGGGCAGAGACCCTGATTCCAGTGATGTGTCACTTACTGGGCTACTTGATACAGGTTTTATACAATCTATGTTTTATCTGCTGAGCTCTGTATAACTAAACCCACACCACTGATTGTCAGCAGTGTACACTGCATAGACAGAAAGCTGCCAATCAGTACTGGGGGGCGGGGTTATACAGAGGTCATGAATATGGAGGACTACCTGGCAGCAAGTTTACTAGTCCTCTAATGATATAATCTTATAGATTAGTGATTTTATCAAAACTACAGCAAGCAGCCCTGTAAGGGGTACTTCACACACAGCGAGATCGCTGCTGAGATCGCTGCTGAGTCACGGTTTTTGTGACCTCATTAGCGATCTCGCTGTGTGTGACACTGAGCAGCGATCTGGCCCCTGCTGTGAGATCGCTGCTCGTTACACACAGCCCTGGTTCATTTTTTTATTGTTGCTCTCCCGCTGATAAGCACACATCGCTGTGTGTGACAGCGAGAGAGCAACAATCCTGAATGTGCAGGGAGCAGGAGCCGGCGTCTGACAGCCTGCGGTAAGCTGTAACCAAGACAAACATCGGGTAACCAAGGTGGTTACCCGATATTTACCTTCGTTGCCAGCCTCTGCAGCTCTCACGCTGTCAGCGCCGGCTCCTGCTCCCTGCACATGTAGCACAGCGACGCATGTCGTTATGATTGCTGCTGCGTGGCTGTGTTTGACAGCTAAGCAGCGATCATAACAGCGACTTACAAGGTCGCTGCTACGTCACAGAAAATGGTGACATAACAGCGACGTCGTTGTTGCTGTCGCTATGTGTGAACCCAGCTTAACTGACATCATTGGAATCAGGGTCTCTGTTTCTGCATTATGCGGCTCTCAGATTAGGTGCCAAAAACCTGGTGATGGATTTTCTTTCAAATCTACCAGCAAACAAAGCTTAGAGTTGTTAGTCCAGCAGTCTGGGTGATTTTGCACATCCATTTTTTAGGTTAGTATAAGCGAGTCTTTCATTTATACCGTCTGGATGTGACTCTCTGCATAGTATTAGACATTTCCAGCAATTAATAATTAATGCCAATAATCTCATCCGCACGAAGCCGGGGAGTAATAAGTCACATGACGTTTGAAGAACTTGACTTATAAGAAAATTCCTCGAAATATTTGTAGTCATTGTGTAAACCAGATCAGGAAACGTCATCCTATATCAACAGTTACCACGGGCGGAGGGAAACTACTACTACCAGACAATCTACAATACAAGAAAAGAATTACAACATCGGAGTCTGTGCTCCTTGAACGTCACTTATGAAAAAGTGAAGAAACTAATCATTGTGCCTCAGTGGCATAACCAGAGTGGATGAATGTGCTTACACATAACATTCTGGCCACCTGCAGCCACCACTAGAGGGAGCACTGGAGCTTACTGCATACCTAGTGCAGATAGCTCCCTCTAGTGGTGGCTGCATTTTCATTTCCCTTGATTATTTTTCATTTTTGAATTTTTGTTTTTTTCCTTCTTTTGTTTCAAGAGACACACCTTATTTTTTGGGGGACAGAAAGCACTATATCTGTGTGAACCAAGCTGTAGTCATATGAAGGCTTGATTTTGTTTGTTGGGACGTGTTGTAGTTTTGAGTTCCACCATCTATTTGAGCATATAATATGCTGAAAAGTGGGATAAAAGTGTGGTGAAGAAAAAAAAGAAATACAATTCTGCCATTGTTTTATTCCTGGTGCTAATCGTTCAGATCAGTAAATTTACAGGGATACCAAACTTAGTTTTATTATTGTTAATTAATAAATAATATTTCTAAAGCCATGATATTTTTAATGATAAATAGTATTAAAATAATAATTTTATGACTAAAATATCATATCTTAAGATATTATATTATTTTGGAATTAAAACGAGGGGGATTATTCTAACTTACTTATTTTGTAAATAATAAATCATATTATAAATAATTAAATGATAATCCTCATAATTCCAAAATAAAAATAGAGTAATATTATTAATTATTATTAATATTTCTCAAGATATATTTTTTAGTATTTATATTAATACTAGCTGTAGTACCCGGGAGTTGCCCGGGATAGTAACTGTCTCTCTGTCTCTCTCCCAGCCTCTGTCTATGTGTCGCTGTCTGTCTGTCTCTCTGTCTGTCTCTTTCCTTGTCTGTCTGTGTCTATGTCTCTGTCTGACTATTTCTATCTCTGCCTGTACTTGTATCAGTCTGTCTCTTTGCCCCCCCTCGTCTGTCTCTTTGCCCCCCTCGTCTGTCTCTTTGCCCCCCCCTCGTCTGTCTCTTTGCCCCCCCTCGTCTGTCTCTTTGCTCCCCCTCGTCTGTCTCTTTGCCCCCCCTCGTCTGTCTCTTTGCCCCCTCCTCGTCTGTCTCTTTGCCCCCTCCTCGTCTGTCTCTTTGCCCCCTCCTCGTCTGTCTCTTTGCCCCCCCCTCGTCTGTCTCTTTGCCCCCCCCTCGTCTGTCTCTTTGCCCCCCCCTCGTCTGTCTCTTTGCCCCCCCTCGTCTGTCTCTTTGCCCCCCCTCGTCTGTCTCTTTGCCCCCCCTCGTCTGTCTCTTTGCCCCCCCCTCGTCTGTCTCTTTGCCCCCCCTCGTCTGTCTCTTTGCCCCCCCCTCGTCTGTCTCTTTGCCCCCCCCTCGTCTGTCTCTTTGCCCCCCCCTCGTCTGTCTCTTTGCCCCCCCTCGTCTGTCTCTTTGCTCCCCCTCGTCTGTCTCTTTGCCCCCCCTCGTCTGTCTCTTTGCTCCCCCTCGTCTGTCTCTTTGCCCCCCCCTCGTCTGTCTCTTTGCCCCCCCTCGTCTGTCTCTTTGCCCCCCCTCGTCTGTCTCTTTGCTCCCCCTCGTCTGTCTCTTTGCCCCCCCCTCGTCTGTCTCTTTGCCCCCCCTCGTCTGTCTCTTTGCCCCCCCTCGTCTGTCTCTTTGCCCCCCCCTCATCTGTCTCTTTGCCCCCCCCTCGTCTGTCTCTTTGCCCCCCCCTCGTCTGTCTCTTTGCCCCCCCTCGTCTGTCTCTTTGCCCCCCTCGTCTGTCTCTTTGCCCCCCCTCGTCTGTCTCTTTGCCCCCCCTCGTCTGTCTCTTTGCCCCCCCCTCATCTGTCTCTTTGCTCCCCCTCGTCTGTCTCTTTGCCCCCCCTCGTCTGTCTCTTTGCTCCCCCTCGTCTGTCTCTTTGCCCCCCCTCGTCTGTCTCTTTGCTCCCCCTCGTCTGTCTCTTTGCAGGTCTGTCTCTTTCCCCATCTGTCTCTGTCTCTGTCTGTCTTTTTCTGTCTCTCTATCCATCTCTCCACCGACATCATATTACCTCACACATAAGCTTCAACTAACAGTGTATCTGTTCCTATAGCAACCACTGACAGTTGCTATTAATAACCTGTAGCTCCCACCTCCATTCAGATTAATGGCGGCAGGATTTTAGAGAGTAACTGTAAAGCACGGGGTTACATTTTTCTGTCAAAACATAGTCTACAATGCTCCCTGGGTCACATGAGGCGTCTGTGCAACATTTCGTGATTGTAAATGCGATGGTGCGGATTCCTTTAGCGGACACACACACACACACACACACACACACATATACATACACTCACACACACACACACACACACACACATACCTTTATATATTAGATAAGTATATAAGTTAGAATAAGCCCCCTCTTCACAATTCCAAAATAATTATTATTAATATAAATACTTAAAAAAAATATATTTAGAAATATTTATCTTTTTTTATTTTTATTTTGGAATTGTGAAGAGGGGGATTATTGTAACTTTTATACTTATTTTATACATAATAATTATTATTAAATTATTTATAAAAAATAAGTATAAGTTAGATTGATCCCACTCTTCACAATTCCAAAATAATAAATTTTATTTTTTTTATTTTTATTTTGGAAATGTGAAGAGGGGGATTATTCTAACTTTTATATTTATTTTATAAATATTTTTTTTAATCCTCATTTTCAGTCCCCTTAGAGGATCTTAACTTTGTATAAGATGGTCGGCACTCGCCAGTGTGGAGCGCAGGGGGACTTTACATCACTACAGAAAATTGCTATTAGAAAAATATAGCCAAAGCTGTAAAATATAATGAAATAAGAAATCACCCAGAATCTTAGACCTTTTTTTAACTAAAAAGTACTAAATATGTCAACAGGTTTTTGCTATGAAATTTGAGAGCATAATGATGTAGGGACAGAGAGCCTGATTCCAGGTATGTGTCACTTAGTGGGCAGATTGTTGCCGTTTCTGTAGGATGAGTGTTTTATCAGCACGAGATTATCAATGTAGGACTAGGTGTCTCATGCCTACTAGTCGTCCTGCTCTGTGTAACTCCACCCCCACCACTGATTGTCAGCTGTCAATGCAAAGTGTACACAGAAAGCGGTCAATCAGTGGTGTGGCCTGGGTTATACACAGTGAGCTGCCAATCAGTGGTGGTGTAGGCAGAGTTATATACAGTGTACACAGAAAGTTGCCAATCCGTGGTGTGGAAGGGTTATACACACAATCAAAATTATAGCAAGCAGTTCAATAAGTGACACATCGCTGGAATCAGGGTCTCAGCCCCTACATCAAGCTGCTCTTGGATTACATTGGGGAAAAGTGGTAACTTTTGCTCAGATACATTTGCTGCACATTTAATTACCTGGCAAAGGACAATGTCTTGTGTGGTACGGGAACAGTATGGCATCCTTATGTGTTCCAGAATGGCTGCAGGGCTGGAACAGCTGAAATCCAAAAATCGGAGATGGGAAGAAGATGCTGGAAAACCTGTTGGGCAAGACATGGTTGTAGATGTGCGCAGCCAGCGGCTGAGCAGTGTTTTGGTGACCGGGACCAAACATTTTCAAGCCTAAGGAGAAGGATGATGATAATAAAAAAAAATGTCTAAAATGCAAACACTACAGAATTGACAAAGAAAACAATGGAAAAAGTACAACAGTTTATTTAAAGGGGTTGTCCAGAATTTGCAAAAAACATGACCGCGGTCTCCAAACATGTCCATCATGCATTACCACACAGATTTTGTACAGACGTGGCACCTTTTATTGTGCAAAATGGTCACTTCACGTAATCTCGGACAAATCCTTTAAATTTGATATTGAATGTCTGACGGGTTCTGGAGTTCAAAACGTCTCAACGGTCTCAAATGATGAATGACTGAAGACTGACGGTAAAAATGGCCGCACGGACCGTACACCAAGGACAACGCTACTATTATCATATGGACCCAGGCACAAAAGGGGGATTATTATTATTATATGTATTATATGGAGCCAGGCACAAAGGGGGGATTATCATCATATGGAGCCAGGCACGAAGGGGGGATTATCATCATATGGAGCCAGGCACGAAGGGGGGATTATCATCATATGGAGCCAGGCACAAAGGGGGGATTATCATCATATGGAGCCAGGCACAAAGGGGGGATTATCATCATATGGAGCCAGGCAGGAAGGGGGGATTATCATCATATGGAGCTAGGCACGAAGGGGGGATTATCATCATATGGAGCCAGGCACGAAGGGGGGATTATCATCATATGGAGCTAGGCACGAAGGGGGGATTATCATCATATGGAGCCAGGCACCAAGGGGGGATTATCATCATATGGAGCCAGGCACAAAGGGGGGATTATCATCATATGGAGCCAGGCAGGAAGGGGGGATTATCATCATATGGAGCCAGGCAGGAAGGGGGGATTATCATCATATGGAGCCAGGCACAAAGGGGGGATTATCATCATATGGAGCCAGGCACAAAGGGGGGATTATCATCATATGGAGCCAGGCACAAAGGGGGGATTATTATCATATGGAGCCAGGCAAGAAGGAGGGATTATTATCATATGGAGCCAGGCAAGAAGGGGGGATTATTATCATATGGAGCCAGGCACGAAGGGGGGATTATTATCATACGGAGCCAGGCACAAAGGGGTATTTTTGTGTACTCACCTTAAAATCTCTGAGTCTTGAGGGGGAATTATTAACATATGGAGCCAAGCACAAAGGGGGGATTATGATTATATGGTGCCAGGCACAAAGGGGGGATTATTATCATATGGAGCCAGACATATTGTCATATGGTGCCAGGCACAAAAGGGGGGATTATTATCATATGGTGCCAGGCACAAAAGGGGGGATTATTATCATATGGAGCCAGGCACAAAGGGGTATTTTTGTGTACTCACCGTAAAATCTCTGAGTCTTGAGGGGGGATTATCATATGGAGCCAAGCACAAAAGGGGGATTATTTTCATATGGTGCCAGGCACAAAAGGGGGATTATTTTCATATGGAGCCAGGCACAAAAGGGGGATTATTATCATATGGGGCCAGGCACTAAAGGGGGATTATTACCATATGGAGCCAGGCACAAAAGGGGGATTATTATCATATGGAGCCAGGCACAAAGGGGGGATTATCATCATATGGAGCCAGGCACAAAAGGGGGATTATTATCATATGGAGCCAGGCACAAAGGGGGGATTATCATCATATGGCGCCAGGCACAAAGGGGGGATTATTATCATATGGAGCCAAGCACAAAGGGGGGGGATTATGATTATATGGTGCCAGGCACAAAGGGGGGATTATTATCATATGGTGCCAGGCACAAAAGAGGGATTATTGTCATATGGAGCCAGGCACAAAAGGGGGATTATTTTGATATGTATTATATGGAGCGACGCACAAAGGGGGGATTATCATATGGAGCCAGGCACAAAGGGGGGATTATTATCATATGGAGCCAGGCACAAAGGGGGGATTATGATTCTATGGTGCCAGGCACAAAAGGGGGATTATTGTCATATGGAGCCAGACATATTGTCATATGGTGCCAGGGACAAAAGGGGGATTATTATCATATGGAGCCAGGCACAAAAGGGGGATTATTATCATATGGAGCCAGGCACTAAAGGGGGATTATTATCATATGGAGCCAGGCACAAAAGGGGGATTATTGTCATATGGAGCCAGGCACAAAAGGGGGATTATCATCATATGGAGTCTGTCACAAAAGGGGGATTATTATTATATGGAGCCAGGCACGAAGGGGGAATTATTATTATTATATAACGGCATAAAAGGGACATTTACTAATACATAGACAGAGGGGGATTTATTATTATTATTTAGGGGTACAAAGGGGGCATTTATTAATATATGGAGGCATAAAGAGGATAATCTCTTATGTGGTGGTACAAACATTTAGAGACTGTATTATTATATTCACATACAACGGGCTGATTAATAATATACTGAGGCACAAAAGTGCATTACTAATATATTGAGAGGCTGCGCTTTAATATATTTAGACACAAGATAGATATATATTTTTTTAAGTGTATGTTTACTATTTTTTTCTTTTTGGGGGGGAGGACTTATATAGACCAAGAGACCAGTGGGGTTATCCGAGCAGCGCGCTGATCAGGAGGGGCAGAGCAGTCCATACATTTCCCCTAGGCCTCTGGTTATACCCTTGGAAGTAAAGTGTGAACAGCGCCTTACAGAGCTATTCTCGGAAGCTTCTGCTGCGAGAGGAACCTATAATCGTGCCATATAGCAGTAGACTCTATAGGTATTTAGAATACAGAAGTTTGGGGACAGAATGGATTATGTGGCACAAAACAAAATCTAAATCATAGTCACAAGATTGTGACCTCCGGCAGTGTCTGCTCAATGTGAGGAGGGTCCTCTGCCGCCACTGAAACACTTCTTGGAAAACATTCACTCACCTGATTGAGGTCTTGTTGGACTCGGGATTGAAGGATTCTTCCAATCTGTTTGCAGCCTGAATCCTCCCCAGATTAGGTGACTACACGGCAACAAATTCCACCCATCCTCCCGCTCTACAGAGAGTCATCTTTAGCCGGAGAGCCCTAGAGGATGGCACCGGACGGGCACCTGAGGCAGGTGTGAACGCAGGCAGCAGCGCAATACCTGGACTATTCCTTCCAGGAAACCGCTTCTCCTCAGTCATTCGCTGGCAAGAGAGGAACTATTTCTCAAAAACTTGAAAGAGGCTCTTCACTCAATTAGAGGGAAGTGTGATTGAGAAGCCAGATTAAATTACTAAGTAAATATTCATCCTTAATGCATCTACAGCACTGACCCAGAAACAAGCTGTCACTGGGTAGGGGAGCTCAGCAGTGACGATCCGTCCCGCCGTCTGCAGCACATCCACAAACGCTATTTACTATGTGCAACTAAATAAAAAAAAAAATATATAGCACATGTAAAATAAATATAAAATAACATATGTAAATATACATATATAAATATACATACAGTCATATGAAAAAGTTTGGGCACCCCTATTAATGTTACCCTTTTTTCTTTATAACAATTTGGGTTTTTGCTATTTCAGTTTCATATATTGAATAACTGATGGACTGAGTAATATTTCTGGATTGAAATGAGGTTTATTGTACTAACAGAAAATGTGCAATCCGCAATTAAACAAAATTTGACCAGTGCAAAAGTATGGGCACCTCAACATAAAAGGGACATTAATATTTTATAGATCCTCCTTTTGCAAAAATCACAGCCTCTAGTCGCTTCCTGTAGCTTTTAATGAGTTCCTGGATCCTGGATGAAGGTATATTTGACCATTCCTGTTTACAAAACAATTCCAGTTCAGTTAAGTTTGATGGTCGCCGAGCATGGACAGCCGCTTCAAATCATCCCACAGATTTTCAATGATATTCAGGTCTGGGGACTGGGATGGCCATTCCAGAACATTGTAATTGTTCCTCTGCATGAATGCCTGAGTAGATTTGGAGCGGTGTTTTGGATCATTGTCTTGCTGAAATATCCATCCCCTGCGTAACTTCAACTTCGTCACTGATTTTTGCACATTATTGTCAAGAATCTGCTGATACTGAGTTGAATCCATGCGACCCTCAACTTTAATTAGATTCCCGGTGCCAGCATTGGCCACACAGCCCCAAAGCATGATGGAACCTCCACCAAATTTTACTGTGGGTAGCAAGTGCTTTTCTTGGAATGCCGTGTTTTTTTGCCTCCATACATAACGCCTTTTTGTATGACCAAACAACTCAATCTTTGTTTCATCAGTCCACAGGACCTTCTTCCAAAATGTAACTGGCTTGCCCAAATGTGCTTTTGCATACCTCAGGCGACTCTGTTTGTGGATTGCTTGCAGAAACGGCTTCTTTCGCATCACTCTCCCATACAGCTTCTCCTTGTTCAATGTGCGCTGTATTGTTGACCGATGCACATTGACACCATCTGCAGCAAGATGATGCTGCAGGTCTTTGGAGGTGGTCTTTGGATTGTCCTTGACTGTTCTCACCATTCTTCTTCTCTGCCTTTGATATTTTTCTTGGCCTGCCACTTCTGGGCTTAACAAGAACTGTACCTGTGTTCTTCCATTTCTTTACTATGTTCCTCACAGTGGAAACTGACAGTTTAAATCTCTGAGACAACTTTTTGTATCCTTCCCCTGAACAACTATGTTCAATAATCTTTGTTTTCAGATCATTTGAGAGTTGTTTTGAGGAGCCCATGTTGCCACTCTTCATAGGAGATTCAAATAGGAGAACTACTTGCAAGTGGCCACCTTAAATACCTTTTCTTATGATTGGATACACCTGCCTATGAGGTTCAAAGCTCAATGAGGTTACAAAACCAATTCAGTGCTTTAGTAAGTCAGTAATAAGTAGTTAGGAGTGTTCAAGTCAAGAAATTGATAAGGGTGCCCATAGTTTTGCATCGGTCAAATTTTGTTTAAATGCGGATTGCACATTTTCGGTTAGTACAATAAACCTCATTTCAATCCAGAAATATTACTCAGTCCATCAGTTATAAGATATATGAAACTGAAATAGCTGCTGCAAAAACCCAAATTGTTAGAAAGAAAAAAGGTTAACATTAATAGGGGTGCCCAAACTTTTTCATATGACCAATATATATTATATATATATATATATATATATATATATATATATATATACACACACACACACACACACACACACACACGGAGAGAGAGAGATATGTATCTTATTTTATATATTATATATATGTATATTATAGAAATATATATTATACTATGATATGTACTTTATTTTATATATTGTGTATATATATTTTATATATCATTTATTTGATATGTATTTTATTTTTATTATATATATATACATATATATATATATATATATAGAGAGAGAGAGAGATGTATTTTATTTTATATATTATATATATTTTATTTTATATATAATATATAACAAATATATATATATATATATATATATTTGTTATGTATAAAATACATCTCTCTCGCTCTATCTATATATATATATATATATATATATATATATATATATATATATATATATATAGAGAGAGAGAGATAGATAGATAGAGAGGGAGAGAGATGTATTTTATACATAAATATATATATATATTTGTTATATATTATATATAAAATAAAATATATATAATATATAAAATAATATACATCTCTCTCTATATATATATATATACATATATATATATATATATATATAATAAAAATAAAATACATATCAAATAAATGATATATAATATAATATATATATATAATATATAAAATAAAGTACATATCAAATAAAGTATAATATATATTTCTATAATATATAAAATTATATGTAAAATTATGTATTATATATCAAATAAAAAATATATATTTTAAAAAATATAAATATATATATAATAATATTTATATATAGCCAATGTCATTTTCCACAGCAATTTACAGATGTAATCATCACAGTCCCCATTGGAGCTCGCAATCTACAAAACCGGAGTACCCGGAGGAAACCCACAAAATTACGGGGAGAACATAGAAGCTCCTTGCAGATTACAGTGCCTACAAGTAGTCTTCAACCCCCTGCAGATTTAGCAGGTTTGATAAGATGCAAATAAGTTAGAGCCTGCAAACTTCAAACAAGAGCAGGATTTATTAACAGATGCATAAATCTTACAAACCAACAAGTTATGTTGTTCAGTTAAATTTTAATAAATTTTCAACATAAAAGTATGGGTCAATTATTATTCAACCCCTAGGTTTAATATTTTGTGGAATAACCCTTGTTTGCAATTACAGCTAATAATCGTCTTTTATAAGACCTGATCAGGCTGGCACAGGTCTCTGGAGTTATCTTGGCCCACTCCTCCATGCAGATCTTCTCCAAGTTATCTAGGTTCTTTGGGTGTCTCATGTGGACTTTAATCTTGAGCTCCTTCCACAAGTTTTCAATTGGGTTAAGGTCAGGAGACTGACTAGGCCACTGCAACACCTTGATTTTTTCCCTCTTGAACCAGGCCTTGGTTTTCTTGGCTGTGTGCTTTGGGTCATTGTCTTGTTGGAAGATGAAATGACGACCCATCTTAAGATCCTTGATGGAGGAGCGGAGGTTCTTGGCCAAAATCTCCAGGTAGGCCGTGCTATCCATCTTCCCATGGATGCGGACCAGATGGCCAGGCCCCTTGGTTGAGAAACAGCCCCACAGCATGATGCTGCCACCACCATGCTTGACTGTAGGGATGGTATTCTTGGGGTCGTATGCAGTGCCATCCAGTCTCCAAACGTCACGTGTGTGGTTGGCACCAAAGATCTCGATCTTGGTCTCATCAGACCAGAGAACCTTGAACCAGTCTGTCTCAGAGTCCTCCAAGTGATCATGAGCAAACTGTAGACGAGCCTTGACATGACGCTTTGAAAGTAAAGGTACCTTACGGGCTCGTCTGGAACGGAGACCATTGCGGTGGAGTACGTTACTTATGGTATTGACTGAAACCAATGTCCCCACTGCCATGAGATCTTCCCGGAGCTCCTTCCTTGTTGTCCTTGGGTTAGCCTTGACTCTTCTGACAAGCCTGGCCTCGGCACGGGTGGAAACTTTCAAAGGCTGTCCATGACGTGGAAGGCTAACAGTAGTTCCATAAGCCTTCCACTTCCGGATGATGCTCCCAACAGTGGAGACAGGTAGGCCCAACTCCTTGGAAAGGGTTTTGTACCCCTTGCCAGCCTTGTGACCCTCCACGATCTTGTCTCTGATGGCCTTGGAATGCTCCTTTGTCTTTCCCATGTTGACCAAGTATGAGTGCTGTTCACAAGTTTGGGGGGGGTCTTAATTAGTCAGAAAAGGCTGGAAAAAGAGATAATTAATCCAAACATGTGAAGCTCATTGTTCTTTGTGCCTGAAATACTTCTTAATACTTTAGGGGAACCAAACAGAATTCTGGTGGTTTGAGGGGTTGAATAATAAATGACCCTCTGAATAAACTTTTCACAATTTAAAATTTTTTTTGCTGCAGTGCATTTCACACTTCCAGGCTGATCTACAGTCCGAATGTCACAATGCCAAGTTAATTCCGAATGTGTAAACCTGCTAAATCTGCAGGGGGTTGAATACTACTTGTAGGCACTGTATGTCCTTGGCGGGATTTGAACCCAAGGCCCCAGCGCACCAAGGAAACAGTGCTAACCACTGAGCCACCATACAGTGCTAAACCACTGAGCCACCGTACAGTGCATGTACATAGTTTGTTTTCTTTATTATTACAGGCGGCACGGTATTATTACGGGCGGCACGGTGGCTCAGTGGTTAGCACTGCAGTCTTGCAGCGCTGGGGTCCTGGGTTCGAATCCCACCAAGGACAACATCTGTAAGGAGTTTGTATGTTCTCCCCGTGTTTGCGTGGGTTTCCTCCGGGTACTCCGGTTTCCTCCCACACTCCAAAGACATACAGATAGGGAAATTAGATTGTGAGCCCCAATGGGGACAGTGTTCCTGATGCATGTAAAGCGCTGCGGAATATGTTAGCGCTATATAAAAATAAAGATTTATTTATTTATTTTATTTATTTATTAATTTTTCTACCTGAAAAATCCACATCTAAAAGAGAATTTTTTAAGAACACTTTTTATGCCATTTTTTATATTAAAGATAACCCCTTTAACCACTCGCCACCGCCCCCCCCCATTTTATTTATGAAGATCTTCTGTCCTTGGATGGGTCTCATAAACTTGTAGTCTATTAGCCGAGATAGAGGCATATTAGATTAGGGTCCCAGCAAACAGACACGCCTTGTCACCGGCTGTTGGGCTCTCAAGAACTGGCCAATTTGTGCTCTAAGTGTCTGATTTTTTAAACTTAGTTTCTATAGCAGTAACGCAGTTTGTATGTTACAGCATTTCAGGATGCTGCTGTATTTTTCATTAGTTTTTTTTAATTATAACTCTTTTATATTGAGTTTTCAGCTTGCACCTGTTCACACTCATCTTGTTCTGTTTGGAGCAGCCAGTCAGTCTTTTATATTGATAATTTTCAGTGTCTTGATCCTTTTGTTTATGTGGAGAGTTGAATGTTTATTAAACTGTATCTCTGGGGACCACAACCCAATGATGAATGCATTGATTACCACATTCTGGATCATTAAAGAAAACCTGTGTGTGGACAAAATTAAAGAAGCTGAGCAGACAGATATTGAGGTTTTTTGGGGAGGAACGAATTCAAGTAATACTTCCATTTCATACATTGATAAATGTATTCATTGATTCTGGTGCTTGCATGTATAGGAGTCCAGTGGGCGGACCTACTAGTGATCTTTATCTCTGCTTGCAGTGACACAGGGAAGATTGTCAATCACTGAGTAGGACCGCCCACTGGACTCCTATGTATATGTAAATGGAGGCAAATGCCTAACAACAATGCTCCGATTTACTTCACCAGACTGAACCCATGTTTGTGATCTGCCCAGGACAGGGGGTGCGACACTTCGGTCAGGGGAGCGTCCACCTCCCCTCGGCTGGTCACCGCTGTAGACATGGCAGGGCAATACATCACAGTCTCTTTACAGAACAACATGGAACGGTTTATTTGTTCTTTAGACCTTTTGACCAACATTACCATTCCTTTCCTGTTCTACTGCCTCTGATCCTTGGGGTACTTCTGCCCAGCCCTTGCTTTGGGTAGTAGCCATCCAGCTGCCGAGCCTAAGCCTCTACTTAACCCCTTCATGGCTACTAGTGTCCAATCCCTGTCTTGGAGGCTACACTAAGCCTGTCCCGAGGTGAGCCGTAGGCTCCCGACACACGGAGGATACTTCTAGGTTCCCCGATGGGCCCAAGATACCAAGCACAATCCTCACACCATGCACCCCACTGCAGAACTAACTTATCTCAGGCCTGTTTCTCCAGCCAACCCTCTGGCTCTTGGTCACTCCTCCCATCCTGGCTCTCCAATTCCTTGACAACCGGGAAGTACCTTCCATCTGTACATGCTAAAGCAGAGGTCCCCAACCATTCAGACCCTGAGGGCCACATTTAGATCTGAGAGTCAGGACCCACATTCAACTCAGAGGTCGCAAACTACATCCAGCTCCCACCCCCTCACAGTGGTGTCACCCAGAGCCCCCATTATTGGTATGACAGCCACAGCTTTTCCACAGAAATCACACCGAGACAGTATACCAGGGGTTCCCGCCATACCCCCCCTTTCAGATATGTTCTACTATGTGGGGCTACTCATAAAAGTTTCCATCTTGAGACCTGCTTTTCTTAGCGGTTTGCTAGACCTGGTGTTAATGCATCAAACTGGAAGACAGCCGCAAGCTACACACCATGGGCCCACAAGCCACATGTGGCTCCTGAACTACAGGTTGGTGACCCCTGTGTTAAACCCTTCACTTACTCTAAGGGTACGTGCCCATGATCAGGACTCACTGCGTCCTGGACACAGAGTCCTGATCTGCAGGGCCGCAAGTCTCCTCTGCAGGAGACCGCAGTTGCTTGTACCCACCATGAGGGTTCCGTGCGCTGCGGTCTCCTCACTGTGTTTTCCCTACAGATGATGTACACCGCCCCGCGGGCTCGGCCGGCTGACGAGCCGCTCGGATCCGTGCTCGTACGGTGGGTGGCTCGAGCTCCTCACGGACCCGGGGGTCACGTCGCTCTGCAAGGGGGGGTGGGCGCTACACGCAGGGACTTCGGTGGGGAGTTCCATGGCCGGGGCCTGTAAGGGATGTAAGTTCGTGATGCCACCCACGGGTTGTGGTGAATGGATGGACACCACCGCTGCCGTTGACTAGGCCTCCCGGGGACGGTGTTGCGCAGCTTGGTGTTGACCCCTCCGTGGGTAGGGGGAGTAATGGTCCCGGGGGCCCGAGGGAGTTGCTGAGGCGGGGGAGCGGGTGCGTGCTGGGGCGGTGCGCGTCCCGAAGGCACGGGTGTACTCACTATGATACAACACACTGGAGTCTCTGGTAAACTAAACGGGATGATGAACGGTGCCCGCAGCCGGCTGCAGCTTCTCCCTTAACAGGTTGGTGGTTTCCGCCTTTCTCCTGCACCTCCTTATGTGAATGTTTTGACTCTTATCCCTAAGCAACGGTAGTCCGCTCCCCGGCTTGCTGGGTGTCGGGAGAGCCCTGTTTGCCCGCAGACGCTGGCCCCTTGGGTCTCTATGCCTTGGCGGTGGCTTTACCCTAATGGTTGGGCTGTTGTCTTCAGTCGGGTCTTGTGTGGGAAAGGTCCTTAAGTCCAGTCTTCAATCAGTTGATTTGACTCAGCCCTATGGATTCTGGGCTTTGTACTGGGTCTGAGTACCCCTCCTGGTGCTCCGGTTTCCAATCGGTTCCCCGGTTTGGTACCGGCGGGCCACCGCCCGACCCCGGTCCCTACGGTTCCACCAGCTGTAATCCCAGCTCCTGCAGGCGGCCACCACCGTCTGCCTCCTTGCCAGAGGTAACTGGGCTCCAACCCAGACACCTGAGTAGACTATCGGCAGGCCTGGTCACAGGTCTGCCCTTGAACTTGACTTCTCTCCTCCATTGTCAAACTACTCTCTCAAACTACTGCTTTTTCCCGCCTCCAGGCCTGTGAACTCCTCGGTGGGCGGAGCCAACTGCCTGGCTCCGTCCCCCTGGTGTGGATATCAAACCTGGAGGGTGGTGACAAGGTTTTGAAGTTTGGCTGATGTCACCTTTTTAGGGAGGGGGTGTGTGTGCATGGGACTACCTGGGACGACCTGACTAGTCCAGGGCGTCACAGATGCAAGCGATTCCGCACCAAACAATTGACATGCTGCGGTCTGGAAAGACGCACCGCAGGTCAGTGTTTGCTGTAGGAAAAAAAACAAAAAACACAGTGGGCTTGAGAGTTCCAGAAATCCCGTCCACTGTGATTGTACTGTACAACGCAGCGTTTTGGACGTAGCTACATGATGCTGCATCCAAAATACTGCAAACAATGATCATTGGCACATACCTTAATCCTTATCTTGCTAACATTCTTAGGGATATTTCACACACAGCGAGATCGCTACTGAGATCGCTGCTGAGTCACGTTTTTTGTGACCTCATTAGCGATCTCGCTGTGTGTGACACAGAGCAGCGATCTGGCCCCTGCTGTGAGATCGCTGCTCGTTACACACAGTGCTGGTTTGGTTTTTTATTGTTGCTCTCCCGCTGATAAGCACACATCGCTGTGTGTGACAGCGAGAGAGCAACAATCCTGAATGTGCAGGGAGCAGGAGCCGGCGTCTGACAGCCTGCGGTAAGCTGTAACCAAGGTAAACATCGGGTAACCAAGGTGGTTACCCGATATTTACCTTCGTTACCAGCCTCCGCCGCTCTCACGCTGCCAGTGCCGGCTCCTGCTCCCTGCACACGCTAAGTTAAGCGGTGTGAGCTGGTAACTAAGGTAAACATCGGGTAACCATACCCGATGTTTACCTTAGTTACCAGTGTCCGCAGCTTCTAGACGCCGGCTCCGTGCAAGCGCAGCGTCGCTTGCACGTGGCTGCTGGCTGGGGGCTGGTCACTGGTCGCTGGTGAGATCTGCCTGTTTGACAGCTCACCAGCGACCATGTAGCGATGCAGCAGCGATCCTGACCAGGTCAGATCGCTTGTCGGATCGCTGCTGCATCGCTAAAGTGTGAAGGTACCCTAACACTCTACAATACACGGTTAATACATTAATCACACAACGGATTATACTTTACATTACTATAAGGCCCTGTGCGCACACTGCGGTTTTGCTGCAGAATTGGTGCAGCTTTTGTTCATAAGCTTCATGCAGTTTTTCCCCAGCAAAGTCTATGAGAAATCCAAAGAAGGGAATTTTGTTACTTACCGTAAATTCCTTTTCTTCAGCGCTCTATTGGGAGACCCAGACGATTGGGGTATAGCTACTGCCTCCGGAGGCCACACAAAGCACTACACTAAAAAGTGCAAGGCCCCTCCCCTTCTGGCTATACCCCCCCGTGGTATCACGGGTTCTCCAGTTTTCAAGCTTTGTGCGAAGGAGGTCAGACATCCATGCATAGCTCCACAGATTTTAGTCAGCAGTAGCTGCTGACTATTTCGGATGGAAGAAAAGAGGGCCCATATAGGGCCCCCAGCATGCTCCCTTCTCACCCGTTGATGGTGTTGTAAGGTTGAGGTACCTATTGCTGGTACGGAGGCTGGAGCCCACATGCTGCTTTCCTTCCACATCCCCCTGGGGGGCTCTGAGGAAGTGGGATCCTGCCGGCCTCAAAGCTCTGACGCCGGGCTCCATCCACAGACCCATTTGAACCTGCTGGATACGGAGCTGGAGTACCGTTCAGGGACATGGCCCTGCACCATTACAGGTACTCTGTGTCCCCGTACACACAGGCACAGCACACTCCAGACTTGCTGGGTGTGCTAGTGCGCCGGGGACAGTAAAGGGTTACAGTCACTGCAGCTTTGCTGAGTGACTTTGTGTATTGGGAACTACCGCGCCGGACGCTCCGGGAGCGGCGGCGCGGCTGGGACTTGTAGTTCGCCGGGGACTGGGCGCCGACCGCGCTTTTACGGCGGCGGCGCTTATAAATCCAGTCCCCGGCTTCTGCGGCCTAGTGCCGCTTCGTTCCCGCCCCCTCCCTGTCACTCAGGGAAGGGGACAGACGCTGAGCAATCAGCAGCGCCGAGGGCTGGAGCCTTATTTACATGCTCCAGCCCTCTCACTGCACACTGTCGGACGCCGGATTCCCGCTCTGACTTGGGGCACGCCCACGGCCCGCCCCTCCTCACACGAGCTGGGGAAGACGCCGGCAGCCATTACTGCAGTCCGAGCTCGGACTTTCGGCAACCAGGCAGGACGGTGGCGACCATACACCCGCTTATAGGCGGGCGGTAAGCGGCACACATAGTGCTGACCCCAATATATACTGCAGTGTGTACATGTGTATTTTAACTGCATAGGTCGCTATATGCCCGCTTGGAGAGCGACACATCAGCAGCAGGAAAGCAGGTGTGCTAAAGCACAGGCATTCTAGGCTGCTTGTATTGCACGTACTGAAGTGTTCATTTGTGTTTATGCTTGTATGCTATACACTGCACTGTACAGTCGCTAGTCTTAGCTATATTCTCCTGGAATGGCTAGACTACAGCAGCAGAAAACCAAGGGTGCTGGGGCACAGGTTTTTTTCTATGCTGCTTGTATTGCATGGGCTGCAGTGTGCATTGGTACTTGTGCTTGTATGCTATACATTGCACTGTATGGTCACTCTTCTGGGCTATATTCCCCTAGATGACTAGTCTACAGCAGCAGAAGAGCAGAGGTGCCAGGGCACAGGCTTCTATGCTGCTTGTATTGCTTGTGCTGCAGTGTTCATTTGTACTTTATGCTTGTATGCTATACATTGCACTGTACGGTCACCAATCTTGGCTATATACTTCTAGATGGCTAGTCGGCAGCGGCAAAAAAGCAACACAGATTTTCAGTGCTGTTTTTACTACATGGGATGCTGTTCATGACACCGTCCCATTGTGTGCATGCTCCCCTGTAGCACTTCGTCTGCCGGGGTCTCTAGCACTTCGTCTGCCGGGGTCTCTACTAGTCGTGGCCAAAGAAACCACCTGTCATCCCTGTCCAAGGACAGGGACGGAGTTGCAGTTTCGACAGATATATTGTCATAAGATAGAGACTTGCAGTCCAGACAGGCCATGGGCAATCTTCCTGACCAACCTCATTTGGAACGGGGGGGTCCCAGGAGGACTCTCTGTATGATAAGGCAGCTCTCCAGGACTTTGATCCTGACATCGCTATCAATCCGGATACACCGGATGGTAACGCCATACGGAATGATCCTATAGCGTCCATCAATGGAAGGTTGGATCTTTCTCCCTCAGCTCCCCCAGTGGAGGAGTCAGCTTCACAGCAGGAGAAGTCCCTTTTCAGTATCTCAAACGGATATTGAGTATTTTTCTGGCCACGCTGACTTCAGAGAAGCAGTCCAGAAACACCACGCTTACCAGATAAGCGTCTTCTCCAAACGTTTTTAAGATACACGTTATCCCTTTTCCCCTGACGTGGTCAAGCGCTGGACCCAGGGTCCAAAGGTGGATTCTCCAATCTCCAGGCTTGCGTCTAGAGCCATAGTTGCACTGGAGATGGGGCTTCACTTAAAGATGCCATTCACAGACAGATGGACTCTGGTTGAAATCTGTCTAGGAGGCTATCGGCGTGTCGGTTGCTCCGGCATTCACAGCCGTATAGGCAACCTAACCTTTTCAGCTGTTCTTGCGCAGCTGGCCTTGAGCACATGTACATCTGTACCGCAGAGGCGTCCGTAACTCCGCGATGTCTGCACTGCGACTTACCCTATTAATGCTGTCCTAAAAGTACAGTCGAGGTTTCGGTCCTTCCCAAGCTCGGGCAGGTCCCAATTGTCCTCGTGCAAAAGGGCTACAAAACCTCAGACGGGCTCAGATTCCGGCCGGGCTCAATCACGCCCAAGGAAGGCAGCCGGAGGAACCGCTACCAAGGCGGTCTCCTCATGACTCTCAGCTCTCTCTCTCTCTCCGCATCCGCGGTTGATGGCAGACTCCCCCGCCTTTGGCGACATTTAGCTGCCACAGGTCACAGACCGGTGGGTGACGGACATTGTGCTCACGTGCACAGGACAGTGTTCTGTTCTCGTCCTCCGACTCCATTCTTCAGAACGGCCCCACCTCCCCACCGAGCAGATGCCCTGCTGCAGGCGGTGGACGCTCTAAGAGCAGAAGGAGTGGTGATCCCTGTCCCCCCTCAGGAACGAGGGCGAGGGTTTGTACTCCAATCTCTTTGTGGCTCCAAAAAAGGACGGCTCCTTCCGTCCTGTTCTGGACCTAAAACTGCTCAATAAGCATGCGAACGCCAGGCGGTTCCGGATGGAATCCCTCCGATCCGTCATTACCTCAATGTCTCGAGGAGACTTCCTTGCCTCAACAGACATCAAGGATGCCTATCTCCACGTGCCAATTGCTACGGAGCACCAACGTTTTCTACGTTTTGTGATAGGAGACGACCATCTTCAGTTCGTAGCTCTGCCATTCGGTCTGGCGACAGCCCCACGGGTGTTCACCAAGGTCATGGCAGCAGTGGTAGCAGTCTTGCACTCTCAGGGACACCCGGTGATCCCTTACTTGGACGATCTACTCGTCAAAGCACCCTCCCTTGAGGCATGACAACGCAGCCTGAATGTTACGCTGGAGACTCTCCAGACTTTCGGGTGGATCATCAATTTGGCAAGGTCAAATCGGTCACCGACTCAATCACTAACGTATCTTGGCATGGAGTTCACACTCTATCAGCGATAGTGAAGCTTCCGCTGAACAAGCAGCGTTCACTGCAAACAGAGGTGCAGTCTCTCCTTCAAGGCCAGTCGCACCCCTTAAGGCGCCTCATGCACTTCCTAGGGAAGATGGTGGCAGCCATGGAGGCAGTTCCCTTTGCGCAGTTTCATCTGCGCCAACTGCAAGGGGACATTCTCCGCCAATGGGACGGGCAGTCAACCTCCCTGGACAGGAAAGTCTCCCTTTCCCAGACGGCCAAGGACTCTCTGCAATGGTGGCTTATTCCCACCTCATTGTCACAGTGAAGATCCTTCCTACCCCCATCCTGGGCAGTGGTCACGACAGATACGAGTCTGTCAGGGTGGGGAGCAGTTTGTCTCCGCCACAGGGCTCAGGGGACGTGGACTCAGCAGGAGTCCACCCTTCAGATCAATGTTCTGGAAATCGGGGCAGGGTATCTTACCCTACTAGCTTTCCAGCAGTGGCTAGAAAGAGAGCAGATCCGAATCCAGTCGGACAACTCCACAGCGGTGGCATACATCAACCACCAAGGAGGGACGCGCAGTCGGCAAGCCTTCCAGGAAGTCCGGCGAATCCTCATGTGGGTGGAGGACACAGCATCCACCATATCCGCAGTTCACATCCCGGGCGTAGAAAACTGGGAAGCAGACTTCCTCAGTCGCCAGGGTATGGACGCAGGGGAATGGTCCCTTCACCCGGACGTGTTTCAGGAAATCTGTCGCCGCTGGGGTGTGCCGGACGTCGACCTAATGGCGTCTCGGCACAACAACAAGGTCCCGGCATTTATGGCACGATCGCGCGATCACAGAGCTCTGGCGGCAGACGCCTTAGTGCAAGATTGGTCGCAGTTCCGGCTCACATATGTGTTTCCACCTCTGGCACGCTTGCCCAGAGTACTGCGCAAAAAATCAGATCCGATTGCAGCCGCGTCATACTCGTCGCCCCAGACTGGCCGAGGAGATCGTGGTACCCGGATCTGTGGCATCTCACGGTCGGCCGACCGTGGTCACTACCAGGCTGGCCAGACTTACTGTCCCAAGGGCCGTTTTTCCATCGGAATTCTGCGGCCCTGAACCTGACTGTGTGGCCATTGAGTCCTGGATCCTAGCGTCTTCAGGATTATCCCAAGGGGTCGTTGCCACCATGAAACAGGCTAGGAAGTCCACCTCTGCTAAGATCTACCACAGAACGTGGAAGATTTTCTTAACCTGGTGCTCGGCTCAGGGAGTGTCTCCCTGGCCATTTGCATTGCCTACTTTTCTTTCCTTCCTGCAATCGGGGTTAGAAAAGGGCTTGTCGCTCGGCTTCCTTAAGGGGGAAGTCTCGGCACTATCCGTGTTTTTTCAGAAGCGTCTAGCACGTCTTTCTAAGGTGCGCACGTTCCTACAGGGGGTCTGTCATATCGTACCCCCGTACAAGCGGCCGTTAGATCCATGGGATCTCAACAGGGTATTAGTTGCTCTCCAGAAGCCGCCTTTCGAGCCTCTGAAGGAAGTTTCCTTTCTCGCCTGTCACAGAAGGTGGCGTTTCTCGTTGCGATCACATCGCTTCGGCGAGTGTCTGAGCTGGCAGCTCTGTCATCCAAGGCTCCCTTCCTGGTGTTCCACCAGGACAAGGTAGTGCTGCGCCCCATTCCGGAGTTTCTCCCTAAGGTCGTATCCTCATTTCATCTTAATCAGGATATATCCTTGCCTTCCTTTTGTCCTCATCCGGTTCACCGGTATGAAAAGGACTTACGTTTGTTAGATCTGGTGAGAGCACTCAGACTCTACATTTCCCGCACGGCGCCCATGCGCCGTTCCGATGCATTTTTTGTCCTTGTCGCTGGTCCGCGCAAGGGGTTGCAGGCTTCTAAAGCCACCCTGGCTCGATGGATCAAAGAACCAATTCTAGAGGCCTACCGTTCTGCGGGGCTTCCGGTTCCTTCAGGGCTAAAAGCCCACTCAACCAGAGCCGTGGGTGCGTCCTGGGCATTACGACACCAGGCTTCGGCTCAACAAGTGTACCAGGCAGCTACCTGGTCCAGTCTGCACACTTTCACCAAGCATTATCAGGTGCATACCTATGCTTCGGCGGATGCCAGCTTAGGTAGAAGAGTCCTGCAGGCGGCAGTGACACCCCCGTAGGGGAGGGCTGTTTTGCAGCCCTAACATGAGGTATTTCTTTACCCACCCAGGGACAGCTTTTGGACGTCCCAATCGTCTGGGTCTCCCAATAGAGCGCTGAAGAAGAAGGGAATTTTGTTACTTACCGTAAATTCCTTTTCTTCTAGCTCTTATTGGGAGACCCAGCACCCGCCCTGTTGTCCTTCGGGATGTTTTTGTTGTTTGCGGGTACACATGTTGTTCATGTTGAACGGTTTTTCAGTTCTCCGATGTTACTCGGAGTTAATTTGTTTAAACCAGTTATTGGCTTTCCTCCTTCTTGCTTTGGCACTAAAACTGGAGAACCCGTGATACCACGGGGGGGTATAGCCAGAAGGGGAGGGGCCTTGCACTTTTTAGTGTAGTGCTTTGTGTGGCCTCCGGAGGCAGTAGCTATACCCCAATCGTCTGGGTCTCCCAATAAGAGCTAGAAGAAAAGGAATTTACGGTAAGTAACAAAATTCCCTTCTTCTTCTAGCTCTTATTGGGAGACCCAGACGATTGGGGTATAGCTACTGCCTCCGGAGGCCACACAAAGCACTACACTAAAAAGTACTAGGCCCCTCCCCTTCTGGCTATACCCCCCCCGTGGTATCACGGGTTCTCCAGTTTTAGTGCCAAAGCAAGAAGGAGGAAAGCCAATAACTGGTTTAAACAAATTAACTCCGAGTAACATCGGAGAACTGAAAAACCGTTCAACATGAACAACATGTGTACCCGCAAACAACAAAAAAATCCCGAAGGACAACAGGGCGGGTGCTGGGTCTCCCAATAAGAGCTAGAAGAAAAGGAATTTACGGTAAGTAACAAAATTCCCTTCTTCTTCAGCGCTCTATTGGGAGACCCAGACGATTGGGACGTCCAAAAGCTGTCCCTGGGTGGGTAAAGAAATACCGCATGTTAGAGCTGCAAAACAGCCCTCCCCTACGGGGGTGTCACTGCCGCCTGCAGGACTCTTCCACCTAAGCTGGCGTCCGCCGAAGCATAGGTATGCACCTGATAATGCTTGATGAAAGTGTGCAGACTGGACCAGGTAGCTGCCTGGCACACTTGTTGAGCCGAAGCCTGGTGTCGTAATGCCCAGGACGCACCCACGGCTCTGGGTGAGTGGGCTTTTAGCCCTGAAGGAACCGGAAGCCCCGCAGAACGGTAGGCCTCTACAATTGGTTCTTTGATCCATCGAGCCAGGGTGGCTTTAGAAGCCTGCAACCCCTTGCGCGGACCAGCGACAAGGACAAAAAATGCATCGGAACGGCGCATGGGCGCCGTGCGGGAAAAGTAGATTCTGAGTGCTCTCACCAGATCTGACAAACGTAAGTCCTTTCCATACCGGTGAACCGGATGAGGACAAAAGGAAGGCAAGGATATATCCTGATTAAGATGAAATGAAGATACGACCTTAGGGAGAAACTCCGGAATGGTGCGCAGCACTACCTTGTCCTGGTGGAACACCAGGAAGGGAGCCTTGGATGACAGAGCTGCCAGCTCAGACACTCGCCGAAGCGATGTGATCGCAACGAGAAACGCCACCTTCTGTGACAGGCGAGAAAATGAAACTTCCTTCAGAGGCTCGAAAGGCGGCTTCTGGAGAGCAACTAGTACCCTGTTGAGATCCCATGGATCTAACGGCCGCTTGTACGGGGGTACGATATGACAGACCCCCTGTAGGAACGTGCGCACCTTAGAAAGACGTGCTAGACGCTTCCGAAAAAAAAACACGGATAGTGCCGAGACTTGCCCCTTAAGGGAGCCGAGCGACAAGCCCTTTTCTAACCCCGATTGCAGGAAGGAAAGAAAAGTAGGCAATGCAAATGGCCAGGGAGACCCTCCCTGAGCCGAGCACCAGGTTAAGAAAATCTTCCACGTTCTGTGGTAGATCTTAGCAGAAGTGGACTTCCTAGCCTGTTTCATGGTGGCAACGACCCCTTGGGATAATCCTGAAGACGCTAGGATCCAGGACTCAATGGCCACACAGTCAGGTTCAGGGCCGCAGAATTCCGATGGAAAAAACGGCCCTTGGGACAGTAAGTCTGGCCGGCCTGGTAGTGACCACGGTCGGCCGACCGTGAGATGCCACAGATCCGGGTACCACGATCTCCTCGGCCAGTCTGTGGCGACGAGTATGACGCGGCTGCAATCGGATCTGATTTTTGCGCAGTACTCTGGGCAAGATTGCCAGAGGTGGAAACACATATGGGAGCCGGAACTGCGACCAATCTTGCACTAAGGCGTCTGCCGCCAGAGCCCTGTGATCGCGCGATCGTGCCATAAATGCCGGGACCTTGTTGTTGTGCCGAGACGCCATTAGGTCGACGTCCGGCACCCCCCAGCGGCGACAGATGTCCTGAAACACGTCCGGGTGAAGGGACCATTCCCCTGCGTCCATACCCTGGCGACTGAGGAAGTCTGCTTCCCAGTTTTCTACGCCCGGGATGTGAACTGCGGATATGGTGGATGCTGTGTCCTCCACCCACATGAGGATTCGCCGGACTTCCTGGAAGGCTTGCCGACTGCGCGTCTCTCCTTGGTGGTTGATGTATGCCACCACTGTGGAGTTGTCCGACTGGAGTCGGATCTGCGCTCTTTCTAGCCACTGCTGGAAAGCTAGTAGGGCAAGATACCCTGCCCTGATTTCCAGAACATTGATCTGAAGGGTGGACTCCTGCTGAGTCCACGTCCCCTGAGCCCTGTGGCGGAGACAAACTGCTCCCCACCCTGACAGACTCGTATCTGTCGCGACTACTGCCCAGGATGGGGGTAGGAAGGATCTTCACTGTGACAATGAGGTGGAAATACGCCACCATTGCAGAGAGTCCTTGGCCGTCTGGGAAAAGGAGACTTTCCTGTCCAGGGAGGTTGACTGCCCGTCCCATTGGCGGAGAATGTCCCATTGAAGTTGGCGTAGATGAAACTGCGCAAAGGGAACTGCCTCCATGGCTGCCACCATCTTCCCTAGGAAGTGCATGAGTCGCCTTAAGGGGTGCGACTGGCCTTGAAGGAGAGACTGCACCTCTGTCTGCAGTGAACGCTGCTTGTTCAGCGGAAGCTTCACTATCGCTGATAGAGTGTGAAACTCCATGCCGAGATACGTTAGTGATTGAGTCGGTGACAGATTTGACCTTGCCAAATTGATGATCCACCCGAAAGTCTGGAGAGTCTCCAGCGTAACATTCAGGCTGCGTTGGCATGCCTCGAGGGATGGTGCTTTGACGAGTAGATCGTCCAAGTAAGGGATCACCGAGTGTCCCTGAGAGTGCAAGACTGCTACCACTGCTGCCATGATCTTGGTGAACACCCGTGGGGCTGTCGCCAGACCGAATGGCAGAGCTACGAACTGAAGATGGTCGTCTCCTATCACAAAACGTAGAAAACGTTGGTGCTCCGTAGCAATTGGCACGTGGAGATAGGCATCTTTGATGTCTGTTGAGGCAAGGAAGTCTCCTCGAGACATTGAGGTAATGACGGATCGGAGGGATTCCATCCGGAACCGCCTGGCGTGCACATGATTGTTGAGCAGTTTTAGGTCCAGAACAGGACGGAAGGAGCCGTCCTGTTTTGGAGCCACAAAGAGATTGGAGTACAAACCCTCGCCCTCGTTCCTGAGGGGGGACAGGGATCACCACTCCTTCTGCTCTTAGAGCGTCCACCGCCTGCTGCTGGGCATCTGCTCGGTGGGGAGGTGGGGCCGTTCTGAATAATGGAGTCGGAGGACGAGAACAGAACACTGTCCTGTGCACGTGAGCACAATGTCCGTCACCCACCGGTCTGTGACCTGTGGCAGCTAAATGTCGCCAAAGGCGGGGGAGTCTGCCATCAACCGCGGATGCGGAGAGAGAGAGAGAGAGCTGAGAGTCATGAGGAGACCGCCTTGGTAGCGGTTTCTCCGGCTGCCTTCCTTGGGCGTGATTGAGCCCGGCCGGAATCTGAGCCCGTCTGAGGTTTTGTAGCCCTTTTGCACGAGGACAATTGGGACCTGCCCGAGCTTGGGAAGGACCGAAACCTCGACTGTACTTTTAGGACAGTTTTAATAGGGTAAGTCGCAGTGCAGACATTGCGGGGTTACGGACGCCTCTGCGGTACAGATGTACATGTGCTCAAGGCCAGCTGCGCAAGAACAGCTGAACAGGTTAGGTTGCCTATACGGCTGTGAATGCCGTGGCAACCGACACGCCGATAGCCTCCTAGACAGATTTCAACCAGAGTCCATCTGTCTGTGAATGGCAACTTTAAGTGAAGCCCCATCTCCAGTGCAACTATGTCTCTAGACGCAAGCCTGGAGATTGGAGAATCCACCTTTGGACCCTGGGTCCAGCGCTTGACCACGTCAGGGGAAAAGGGATAACGTGTATCTTTAAAAAACGTTTGGAGAAAACGCTTATCTGGTAAGCGTGGTGTTTCTGGACTGCTTCTCTGAAGTCAGCGTGGCCAGAAAAATACTCCATATCCGTTTGAGATACTGAAAAGGGACTTCTCCTGCTGTGAAGCTGACTCCTCCACTGGGGGAGCTGAGGGAGAAAGATCCAACCTTCCATTGATGGACGCTATAGGATCATTCCGTATGGCGTTACCATCCGGTGTATCCGGATTGAGAGCGATGTCAGGATCAAAGTCCTGGAGAGCTGCCTTATCATACAGAGAGTCCTCCTGGGACCCCCCCCAAATGAGGTTGGTCAGGAAGATTGCCCATGGCCTGTCTGGACTGCAAGTCTCTATCTTATGACAATATATCTGACGAAACCGCAACTCCGTCCCTGTCCTTGGACAGGGTTGACAGGTGGTTTCTTTGGCCACGACTAGTAGAGACCCCGGCAGACGAAGTGCTAGAGACCCCGGCAGACGAAGTGCTACAGGGGAGCATGCACACAATGGGACGGTGTCATGAATAGCATCCCATGTAGTAAAAACAGCACTGAAAATCTGTGTTGCTTTTTTGCCGCTGCCGACTAGCCATCTAGAAGTATATAGCCAAGAATGGTGACCGTACAGTGCAATGTATAGCATACAAGCATAAAGTACAAATGAACACTGCAGCACAAGCAATACAAGCAGCATAGAAGCCTATGCCCTGGCACCCCTGCTCTTCTGCTGCTGTAGACTAGTCATCTAGGGGAATATAGCCCAGAAGAGTGACCATACAGTGCGATGCATAGCATACAAGCACAAGTACAAATGCACACTGCAGCCCATGCAATACAAGCAGCATAGAAAAAAACCTGTGCCCCAGCACCCTTGGTTTTCTGCTGCTGTAGTCTAGCCATTCCAGGAGAATATAGCTAAAACTAGCGACTGTACAGTGCAATGTATAGCATACAAGCATAAATACAAATGAACACTTCAGTACGTTCAATACAAGCAGCATAGAAAGCCTGTGCCTTAGCACACCTGCTTTCCTGCTGCTGATGTGTCGCTCTCCAAGCGGGCATATAGCGACCTATGCAGTTAAAATACACATGTACACACTGCAGTATATATTGGGGTCAGCACTATGTGTGCCGCTTACCGCCCGCCTATAAGCGGGTGTATGGTCGCCATAGTCCTGCCTGGTTGCCGAAAGTCCGAGCTCGGACTGCAGTAATGGCTGCCGGCGTCTTCCCCAGCTCGTGTGAGGAGGGGCGGGCCGTGGGCGTGCCCCAAGTCAGAGCGGGAATCCGGCGTCCGACAGTGTGCAGTGAGAGGGCTGGAGCATGTAAAAAGGCTCCAGCCCTCGGCGCTGCTGATTGCTCAGCGCCTGTCCCCTTCCCTGAGTGACAGGGAGGGGGCGGGAACGAAGCGGCACTAGGCCGCAGAAGCCGGGGACTGGATTTATAAGCGCCGCCGCCGTAAAAGCGCGGTCGGCGCCCAGTCCCCGGCGAACTACAAGTCCCAGCCGCGCCGCCGCTCCCGGAGCGTCCGGCGCGGTAGTTCCCAATACACAAAGTCACTCAGCAAAGCTGCAGTGACTGTAACCCTTTACTGTCCCCGGCGCACTAGCACACCCAGCAAGTCTGGAGTGTGCTGTGTCTGTGTGTCCGGGGACACAGAGTACCTGTAATGGTGCAGGGCCATGTCCCTGAACGGTACTCCAGCTCCGTATCCAGCAGGTTCAAATGGGTCTGTGGATGGAGCCCGGCGTCAGAGCTTTGAGGCCGGCAGGATCCCACTTCCTCAGAGCCCCTCAGGGGGATGTGGAAGGAAAGCAGCATGTGGGCTCCAGCCTCCGTACCAGCAATAGGTACCTCAACCTTACAACACCATCAACGGGTGAGAAGGGAGCATGCTGGGGGCCCTATATGGGCCCTCTTTTCTTCCATCCGAAATAGTCAGCAGCTACTGCTGACTAAAATCTGTGGAGCTATGCATGGATGTCTGACCTCCTTCGCACAAAGCTTGAAAACTGGAGAACCCGTGATACCACGGGGGGGTATAGCCAGAAGGGGAGGGGCCTAGCACTTTTTAGTGTAGTGCTTTGTGTGGCCTCCGGAGGCAGTAGCTATACCCCAATCGTCTGGGTCTCCCAATAGAGCGCTGAAGAAATGCTGTGTGCACTTTGCGTCTTTTTTCCTTACAGGTTTTGCTGCAGATTTTCTGCAGCAAAAAGAAGCAGCATGTCACTTCTCTTCTGCAGGTCTTTGCGTTTTTCCATTGACAAGGTTAAAAAAACGCAGGGAAAAACCGCATCAAACCACGGTAAGACCATATGTGGGGTTTTTTATGCGTTTTTTGGCCAGAGGGTGCTTTTTTGCTTAAGAAACATAACTTGTGTGTGCACAGGGCCTAAAACACATATGTAATAAAACGCAATCTTAAGTAAAACACTGTAAACTCTTGGCCGCTAGATGGCGTTGATCGCTGCACTGCTCCGGATCTGCTACACCGCCTGCAGCAGCAGCAACACTTACACAGAAATGATAAAACACAACTATAACAATGCACACACTATAAAATAGATCAGACCTATCATATGTAACCCCCGTAGGTGTGGGGTATCCTGGCCACGTCCTACAGATACAAACACCAGGAAGAACTGACCAGATTGGACATTTTTCCCCACAAACAATGTCCATCAATCTAATCGGTTCTTCCTGCTCTATATGTCTACGATGGTGACCTCGGCCGGTCACCGTCGTAGACATGGCAGGGCAATACATCACGCAGAGTCTCTTTACAGAACAACATGGAACGGTTTATTTGTTCTTCAAACTTTTTGACCAACATTACCAATCCTTTCCCGTTCTGCTGCTTCTGATCCTTGGGGTACTTCTGCTTTGGGTAGTAGCCTTCCAGATGCTGAGCCTAAGCCTCTACTTAACCCCCTCCACGGCTACTAGTGTCCAATCCCTGCCTCGGAGGCTACACTAAGCCCATCCCGAGGTGAGCCATAGTCTCCGGGCACACGATATCCCTGCGATTTTCTTGTTTAACATAGTCAATGGCAAAACACAGGGACCTGCAGAAAAGAAGTGACATGCTGCTTCTTTTTGCTGCAGAAAATCTGCAGCAAAACCTGTAAGGAAAAAGTGCACACGTTGCATCTAGGATTTTGGTTTTCTCATAGACTTTCCTCCTCCCTGCAGATCAGATGCCATTCCCAACATGACAGGTCTCCTTTAAACCAGAAAAATCCAGACATTACATAATGCCCCATAACAGGATAATGTACGTACTGATAACAGACCCTGACACGTCCTGCAATGTATGAATTCCACTCCTGTCATCAGTCTGCACCAATCTGTTGTCAGCGCACATGGGCTATCATTACACAGTAACTAGAAAGCCTTTAAGAAGGATAAGGAGGGTGATAACAGAGAATCACAGGCTCGGTATGATCATCACTAACCTTTTGAGTGGTCACAATTCTCTTTAACATGCACTAGTATTCAGCTTATAACATGACAGTCAGAGTTGTCATAGGATTGGATAGGAGACAGCATGTAAAGCCCAACCAGGCCTCCTACAAGGATGGGTGAGATGTAGGGTGCTAATCAGTGCCCCGGAATAATAACAGCTAAATTCGCTATATACTGTATATAGTTATGTACCCCAAAAGTTGCACCACTGAAAACTCCAGCTCAACCCCAAAAAACAAGCCTGATGACACTCAGATGTACAGTTAGGTCCAGAAATATTTGGACAGTGACACAATTTTCGCGAGTTGGGCTCTGCATGCCACCACATTGGATTTGAAATGAAACCTCTACAACAGAATTCAAGTGCAGATTGTAACGTTTAATTTGAAGGTTTGAACAAAAATATCTGATAGAAATTGTAGGAATTGTCACATTTCTTTACAAACACTCCACATTTTAGGAGGTCAAAAGTAATTGGACAAATAAACCAAACCCCAAAAAAATATTTTTATTTTCAATATTTTGTTGCGAATCCTTTGGAGGCAATCACTGCTTTAAGTCTGGAACCCATGGACATCACCAAACGCTGGGTTTCCTCCTTCTTAATGCTTTGCCAGGCCTTTACAGCCGCAGCCTTCAGGTCTTGCTTGTTTGTGGGTCTTTCCGTCTTAAGTCTGGATTTGAGCAAGTGAAATGCATGCTCAATTGGGTTAAGATCTGGTGATTGACTTGGCCATTGCAGAATGTTCCACTTTTTTGCACTCATGAACTCCTGGGTAGCTTTGGCTGTATGCTTGGGGTCATTGTCCATCTGTACTATGAAGCGCCGTCCGATCAACTTTGCGGCATTTGGCTGAATCTGGGCTGAAAGTATATCCCGGTACACTTCAGAATTCATCCGGCTACTCTTGTCTGCTGTTATGTCATCAATAAACACAAGTGACCCAGTGCCATTGAAAGCCATGCATGCCCATGCCATCACGTTGCTTCCACCATGTTTTACAGAGGATGTGGTGTGCCTTGGATCATGTGCCGTTCCCTTTCTTCTCCAAACTTTTTTCTTCCCATCATTCTGGTACAGGTTGATCTTTGTCTCATCTGTCCATAGAATACTTTTCCAGAACTGAGCTGGCTTCATGAGGTGTTTTTCAGCAAATTTAACTCTGGCCTGTCTATTTTTGGAATTGATGAATGGTTTGCATCTAGATGTGAACCCTTTGTATTTACTTTCATGGAGTCTTCTCTTTACTGTTGACTTAGAGACAGATACACCTACTTCACTGAGAGTGTTCTGGACTTCAGTTGATGTTGTGAACGGGTTCTTCTTCACCAAAGAAAGTATGCGGCGATCATCCACCACTGTTGTCATCCGTGGACGCCCAGGCCTTTTTGAGTTCCCAAGCTCACCAGTCAATTCCTTTTTTCTCAGAATGTACCCGACTGTTGATTTTGCTACTCCAAGCATGTCTGCTATCTCTCTGATTGATTTTTTCTTTTTTTTCAGCCTCAGGATGTTCTGCTTCACCTCAATTGAGAGTTCCTTAGACCGCATGTTGTCTGGTCACAGCAACAGCTTCCAAATGCAAAACCACACACCTGTAATCAACCCCAGACCTTTTAACTACTTCATTGATTACAGATTAACGAGGGAGACGCCTTCAGAGTTAATTGCAGCCCTTAGAGTCCCTTGTCCAATTACTTTTGGTCCCTTGAAAAAGAGGAGGCTATGCATTACAGAGCTATGATTCCTAAACCCTTTCTCCGATTTGGATGTGAAAACTCTCATATTGCAGCTGGGAGTGTGCACTTTCAGCCCATATTATATATATAATTGTATTTCTCAACATGTTTTTGTAAACAGCTAAAATAACAAAACTTGTGTCACTGTCCAAATATTTCTGGACCTAACTGTATCTCTCTGGTGACCAGAATCTCAAAGTGTCTATCAGCCATATCCGCTATCTCTTCTCACTTCCTAAGGATCTTGTTACACGTAGAGACGTTTCAGTGATCCAGACAAGGATACGACCTGGTCAGGATCGCTGGTACGTCGCTACATGGTCGCTAGTGAGCTGGCAAACAGGCAGATCTAATTAACGACGCAGCAACGATACGGCGATCCGTATAACGACCTCGGTGGTTGTTGGGACCCTGTCACACAGCAGCTATTCTGACGACTCAGACCTCAATAGAGGCGTACTGTTTCCACCCAGGCGTGCCAACGAGGTCTCTCATTGTTGTTATGGCGTCAGACACAGCGATGCATGGTGCCCAGCGGGACACCAATGATCAAAAATGGACCAGGGCGTTCAGGTATGAACAACGATATCAAAGACGTGATCTATCACTGTAAACAACATCTTGATTTCCCCTGTACCGGACGTCCACTGCCTCCGAACAAGCTCAGACGCCGCTCTGTCCTTCAAACTGCACATACAAAGTATTCACCACTCCCTACTCAGTATTTCCAGAATCCGTCCTTTTCTCTTCCCTGAAACTACTAAAGCATAAGTGCATACCCTCATCATCTCCCACCTAGACTACTGCAACATCCTCCTCCTTTGCCTCCCTCTCCAGTCCATTCTTAATTCTGCTGCCCAACTAATCCACCTCTCCTCACTACTCCACTGCTTCGCCCCTCTGGAGAATTGGGAGCCAATGGAGGTATTTGCAAAGTATCCAGTTCAAACTACTAACATCGACCTACAAAGCAGTCCATAATCTGTTTGTCCGAATATCTTAGAACTAGTGTCCTGATATCTTCCCACATGTTATCTCCGGGCTTCACAAGATCTCATTCTCCCATCCACATGTTCCTCACCCAATCACCTCTGAGACTTCTCCCACATCCTATGGAATTCTGTCCCCAACACAATTATCCACCTAATTCGGGACTTTCAGTCGGAACTTGAAAACCCATCTCTTCAAGGAAGCTATCGTCAGCAATAACCCCACTGCCACCTCATCCTACGAGAGCTACTGCAATCCTTCTCCATCACCCATAACTTCAATAAAGCTATCATCAGCAATAATCCCACTGCTGTCTCATTCTATGGGAGCTGCCGCAACCCTCAACCTACCATCTCCCTCCCCATCTCTTCAAGATGGCTACAGCCGGCAATGACCCCATTGACAACTCATCCCACAAAAGCTGCTGCAACCCCCCCAATCACTCATCTCTTCAAGAAACCTACAGCTGGCAATGACTCCATTGACAACTAATCCCACTGGAGTTGCCGGAACCCCCCAACCTACTGTCTTCCTCCCCATCACTCATCTCTTCAATAAAGCTACAACTGGTAATGACCCCATTGACACCTCATCCCACTGGAGCTGCTGCAACCCCCCCAACCTACCGTCTCCTTGCCAATAACCCATCTCTTCAAGAAAGTTATAGTTGGCGATGACCCCATTGACACCTCATCCCACCGGAGCTGCCGCAAACCCCCAACCTACTGTCTTCCTCCCCATCACCCATCTCTTTAAAAAAGCTAAAGCCAGCAATGACCTCATTGACACTTCATCCCACCGAAGTTGCCGCAACCCTCCAATCTACTGTCTCCTTGCCAATCACTCATCTCTTCAAGAAAGCTCCAACTGGCAATGACCCCATTGACACCTCATCCCACTGGAGGTGCTGCAACCCCTCAATTACCCATCTCTTCAAGAAACCTACAGCCAGCAATGACCCCATTGACACCTCACCCCACAAGAGTTGCCACAACTCCCCAACCTAATGTCTTCTTACCCATCACTCATCTCTTCAAGATGGCTACAACCGGCAATGACCCCATTAACACCTCATCCCACCGGAACTGTCGCAACCACCCAACCTACTGTCTCCATACCCATCACCCTGTAGACTGTAATCTGGCGATGGCCGGACCCTTTCCCCTCTGTACCAGTAAGTCATTGTTAGTTTGTTCATTGTAATTTATAATCTGTATTTTGTATGTAATCCCTTTTTCACATGTACAGCACATGGGTGGACCAAAAATAAATAAAAATTGGATAATGTTTCCGACCGGTGTGGTCTCCAGTTTGACAACTCTTTGGGTTATGCATGTATGCATTAACTAGAAGCAAACACTGTATGATCCTCTGAAAGTAAAGCAATGTAATTACAAAAAAGCGGAATTAATAAATGACTCTTCCACTGAGTTGTACTAATACACAAAAAAAAAACAAAAAACAAAGAAAAAAAGGTAACTGCCTATGCCAGGATTACCTCCAGAGGAGCTTTGAAGCCAGATCACTTTCTCAAAGAAGAGAAAATTCCTTCTCTCTGGAACACAGCGGAAAGCATGACAATCCAAATCACTGACAAATAGCAGGTAATTGAATTAGCCGCACTCACCTGCATGCATTAGTGACATTACCAGCTGTCCACAAGGCAATTCACCCAGAACCGCACGGCCCTGCGGCGGAATAACACGGCCCCTGACTGCATATTGCTCCATTCTAAGACTATACATATATATGTACACTATGTGGATCAAAGTATTCAACCCCCTACAAGATATTTAAAGGGGTTTACACACAAAGGAGCGAAGAAAGAAGAATATACAGACAGCATGGGATCACGACTGCTGCTCTCTGGACACTCCCTAGTAAAAATTCCAAGTGTTCACCAGAAGTAAACAAAAGTAGAAAAAAAAAATATAAACTTGCAGTTGCTGCTTTCTGTGAGGTACAACACGTTTAAAAACAGGAAATGTTTTACCTCACAGAAAGCAGTAGCTATGATCTTGTGCTGTAATGTCTATATGCCCTTGTTTCCTTCCCTCCTGCTCAGGGAAAATGGGTGGACACCATCTCAGCCTGTATGATGAAATTGCATGGACTGTACCACTAAAGTTTTCCACTGGGGGTGACAGAATCTCCTATCACAGTAACTGATGATGGCTACACAGCTCCTGTCATACAGTTATATTGTGGAAAACAACAGTTCAGTTTCCTAAAGTTTCCTTAATGTATACTTAAAATAGCTGCCCAGCAGTTTAGGTGTATTTTCTTTTTAGAAAGTGTGAGATAAAAGAGAGAGGGTGGGATAAAAGAGGGGAAAAAGAGGGTGGAAAAAAGGGGGGAGAGAGGTGGGGAGAGAGGGGGGGTGAGGTGGGGGAAGTGAGGGGGGGTAAGAGAGGTGGGGGAAGAGAGGGGGGGGAGAGATGGTGGGGAGAGAAGGGGGGAAGAATAGGGGTGGAGGGGGGGGGAGAGGGGGGAGAGAGGGGGGGGTGGGGAAGGTGGAGTTGGGGTGGGGAAGGCGGAGTGGGAGTGGGGGAAAGAGAAGGTAAGAAGGGGGGAAAGGGGGGGGGCAGAGAGGAAACCACATCAAAAACCGCAGCGTGTGCACAGGGCCTTACTGCCACTCATTTGAAAAGGGGCAGCTGTACAGTAACAGTTTGCAGCCCCAACACAATGGAGCTGTGCTGCGCAGCTCCGCAATTGATCACATCCAGCTACTTCTGGCACCAAATACAGCTGATCGGCGGGGGTGTCGGGTGTCGTACCCCCAGCGATGTGATATGGATGACCTGTGCTGATGGCTCATCAGTATAAAAGTTGTGGACAACCCCTTTAACTCATTATGCAGTCAGCAATAGTCAGTGCAACAAAGAGTGTTTATAAGGCAAACTGCAAACATTTTTAATGTAAATCCTTATGCAAAAAATAAAAAGTCATGAAAGATGTACAACCCCTTTAATGATTGCGATAAGTAAATTAGGCAAATTCAATTTAAAAAAATAAAAAGTTGGCTTCTGGGTTGCACAGATTTGCTGGACCAAGACGACGTCAAGATTTTAAAAGTAAAATAAAGCCAAACCCTCACCACACCAGGAACATTAGCCGCCATTGTCATTTAGGAAGGATTCATTTGGGTATTCCCAAGTAGTCTGCAACCGTATCTCATCTCCTGCCAGGCGCGGGGCTCAGTTCTGGGTCGCTGGCAGAGTGTAGGAAGCGAGAACTGAAACTTCACTTCATGGTGAAAAGCCGCAAACTAACAAAATAGTCCCTGTCTGGAAGAAAAGCATTCACCTCTCAGACTTCAAAGCCCAGGCCACAGATACTGGTTCCCGTGTGGGCCGTTTTTGGGTGGGGCGGGCGGCTGGATGGATGGAAAAAAAAATAGTTCAGCAACAAAAACACGTTCACAGATCGCTGCAAACCTGTTGATTACACAAAAAAACTTCAAAGCGATAACATCGCATTAGGCTACATTTTCCATTTAGGCCATATTGATCTCATAGAAGGAGGTCCTTTGGTTTGGCGGTCAACAAGCAGAGGATGGCAGTCGTCACCCCTAGTGGCACCTACTGTCCAGTCCGTACTCTCCTGTACCCAGACCAGTAATCATCACACCCATACTGTCACAAGAAGATTTTCCAGGTATCTCCAACTGTCAGCGGCATCAGGATCTGTGGAAATTCTGGCACTCTGCCTGCTAACGTCTCTGAGGTCTGTGATCAGCTCAGGGAGATACTGGCGTCGATCGACAGGCTTAGGCAGGCTAGCAAGAGTTAATCTCTGATCTGCTGCTTGTTAGTCTCTTTGATCACATGCTGTGAGGGAGCCAGTCACGTTCACTCCCCTCCTATATATGCTGGCTGGGCTATCCATAAATGCCAGCTATAGCTTACCTATACTGGTCTGGTGAAGTATTTGTGATCTTAACCTTTGTTATGACCAGCGGTTATGGTCTTAACCTTTGTTGTCTGTTTGCTGTGGCCTTCCTGCTCTGGCTTTCTCCTTGTCTCCTACTGTTTGACTCGGTGCGATTGTAGTGTGTCTAAGTTTTGGTTTTCCCGTTTGTCTTATCCCTGTGTTGCCATCACACTCCTGCCCTCCTCCTTGCCTGGAAAGTGGAAGTAGAGGACAGATCTGGTCAGAATAGCAGGGCAGCAGGCCTCCGGAATCTCCATCATTAGAGGTAATCCTGAAGTTAAGAGCTAGCCTAGAAGGGACAGTATAGGAGCCCCCTGTCACTTGCTATCCTGCACTCAAATTGTGACACATACAAGGGGCAGAAGTACTAATGAAGTCTACAGCCCTTCTGCACCCGTATGCATTATTAGGGTATATTCACCTGGGATAGTAGAGAGATGCCCTGTTATACAAGTGGTTCAATCAAGCAAGCAGTGTTAGCTACAAAGCAGTGATCATGGTGGGGGGAAGGGGGGGGTGTCAGCGATTTTTCTGGGCAGTCGGCCCTTTAAATGATACAAGTCTAGGTGTGGGGCTCTATATGGTCTTCAGGTTTACCGCTGCCTCAATTAAGAACCATTTATAACAGATCTGTCCACTAGAGTGATCCACATGTGCAATTATTTTAGTAATGGACAAGACACCGAAGAATGTAGTCCGGCCTTTCTCAAGGAAAGCGCAGTTTATGAGGAGCATATCCATATAAACGGCAAGGTGCGATGGTCTGCGTACAGCTTCTCAGCAATTTGTGCTTCAGGACAAGACCAGACCAGTCGGGATAGTCTTCATGGCACATGAAACAGTCTGTCCTAGCAGTAAAGCTTTAAAGGACACAACCCAAAAACCAAAACTTTTTTTTTCTGCCATATGGAAGGCTTGGTTTTTCTTTGCCGGCACCACAATTCTCCAGGTCAGTGCAATCATAGAAATAATAAACTTGTATCATTTTATTATTAAGCCCTGAGTGAGGCCTTTTTTGTTTGTTTTTTTTGCATGTCGAGCTGTAGTTTATATTAATACAATTTGGGGGACATACGTTTTAAGTTTTTATAGCTTAATGCGCGGTCAATTATGCCATTTAGATTTTTCTTTCTTCTATATGGTTCTATAATAAAGGGTTATAAATAAATTAATATTTTGATAGATCGGACTTTCTTACATACATACATATATACACACACACACACACACACACACACACACACACACACACACACACACACACACACACACACACACAGTGCTGGCCAAAAGTATTGGCACCCCTGCAATTCTGTCAGAGAATACTCAGTTTCTTCTTGTAAATGATTGCAATCACAAATTCTTTGGTATTATGATCTTCATTTAATTTTTCCTCAATGAAAAAAAATAAAAAAAAAAAAAGTTATAAAGCCAAATTGGATATAATTCCACACCAAACATAAAAAGGGGGTGGACAAAAGTATTGGCGCGGTTTGAAAAATCCTGTGATGCTTCTGTAATTTGTGTAATTAACAGCACCTGTAACTTACCTGTGGCACCTAACAGGCGTTGGCAATAACTAAATCACACTTGCAGCCAGATGACATGGCATAAAGTTGACTCAGCCTCTGTCCTGTGTCCTTGTGTGCACCACATTGAGCATGGAGAAAAGAAAGAAGACCAAAGAACTGTCTGAGGACTTGAGAATCCAAATTGTGAGGAAGCATGAGCAATCTCAAGACTACAAGTCCATCTCCAAAGACCTGAAAGTTCCTGTGTCTACGGTGCGCAGTGTCATCAAGAAGTGTAAAGCCCCTGGCACTGTGGCTAACCTCCCTAGATGTGGAAGGAAAAGAAAAATTGACGAGAGATTTCAACGCAAGATTGTGCGGATGGTGGATAAAGAACCTCGACTAACATCCAAACAAGTTCAAGCCGCCCTGCAGTCCGAGGGTACAACAGTGTCAACCTGTACTATCCGTCGGTGTCTGAATGAAAAGGGACTGTATGGTAGGATACCCAGGAAGACCCCACTTCTTACCCTGAGACATAAAAAAGCCAGGCTGGAGTTTGCCAAAACTTACCTGAGAAAGTCTAAAACGTTTTGGAAGAATGTTCTCTGGTCAGATGAGACAAAAGTAAAGCTTTTTGGGAAAAGCCATGAACATAGAGTTTACAGGAAAAAAAAAAGAGACATTCAAAGAAAAGAGCACAGTCCCTACAGTCAAACATGGCGGAGGTTCCCTGATGTTTTGGGGTTGCTTTGCTGCCTCTGGCACTGGACTGCTTGACTGTGTGCATGGCATTATGAAGTCTGAAGACTACCAACAAATTTTGCAGCATCATGTAGGGCCCAGTGTGAGAAAGCTGGGTCTCCCTCAGAGGTCATGGGTCTCCCAGCAGGACAATGACCCAAAACACACTTCAAAAAGCCCTAGAAAATGGTTTGAGAGCAAGCACTGGAGACTACTAAAGTGGCCAGCAATGAGTCCAGACCGGAATCCCATAGAACACCTGTGGAGAGATCTCACAATGGCAGTTTGGAGAAGGCACCCTTCAAATCTCAGGGACCTGGAGCAGTTTGCCAAAGAAGAATGGTCTAAAATTCCAGCAGAGCATTGTAAGAAACTCATTGATGGTTACCGGAAGCGGTTGTTCGCAGTTATTTTAGCTAAAGGTTGTGCAACAAAGTATTAGGCTAAGGGTGCAAATACTTTTGTCTGGCCCAATTCTGGAGTTTTGTGTGAAATGATCAATGATTTGATTTTTGTTTCATTCTCTTTTGTATTTTTTCATTGCAAGCAAAATAAATGAAGATAATAATACCAAAGAATTTGTGATTGCAATCAATTTCAAGAAGAAACTGACTATTCTCTGACAGAATTGCAGGGGTGCCAATACTTTTGGCCAGCACTGTGTATATGTGTTTGGACACACCTTCTCATCTCTAGAACAACTGTTAAGAGGGGACTTTGTGCAGCCTTCATGGTAAAATAGCTGCTAGGAAACCCCTGCTAAGGACAGGCAACAAGCAGAAGAGACTTGTTTGGGCTAAAGAACACAAGGAATGGACATTAGACCAGTGGAAATCTGTGCTTTGGTCTGAGGAGTCCAAATTTGAGATCTTTGGATCCAACCACTGTGTCTTTGTAGAAAAGGTGAACGGATGGACTCTACATGGCTGGTTCCCACCGTGAAGCATAAAGGAGGAGGTGTGATGGCTCAGGGCCGGCGTCACCACCCGACAAACTCGGGCAAATGCCGGGGCCCTGGACACTGGGGGGGCCCACTCGCGAGTGCCGGGGACCGCAGTCCTCGGCAGGAAACGGAGGCTGCCGTCCCTTTAAGGTGCTGCATCCTCCTGGTTTGAACTTAATGTGTGGGCGGAGCTACCGCACGACTTCCTGCTCCAGTTCCACAGCACAGATGAAGGAGGCGCAGTGCCAGCCAGCGACCCCCAGCACAGCACTGCCCTCCGGCGCTGTGTGGGCCCCCTCTCCACCAGTAATTTTGAGAGGTATGTTCTGCACCCCTCCGCCCCACCCGATCTGTATGTGCCCTGAGTCCCCGCCCCCCACTTTATGGACCCCAGTGAGTTGTATGGGTTTCCCCCCCTCCGAGAGGTATGTCCTGGCCCCCAGAGCTGTGTGGCTGTGTGATCGGGCCCCCCAGAGCCGTGTGTGTGGGGTCCCCCGAGCCGCGTGTGCACACTTCTCAGATGTCCCATCATAAGCTACAACCCCCTGCATTGTAAGGAGATAACTACAACAGTGTGTGTGCCTGGGTGCAGGAGAGGTAGAGTGGGTGCCTGGGCGCAGGAGAGGTGGAGTGGGTGCCTGGGCGCAGGAGAGGTCGAGTGGGTGCCTGGGCGCAGGAGAGGTCGAGTGGGTGCCTGGGCGCAGGAGAGGTCGAGTGGGTGCCTGGGCGCAGGAGAGGTCGAGTGGGTGCCTGGGCGCAGGAGAGGTCGAGTGGGTGCCTGGGCGCAGGAGAGGTCGAGTGGGTGCCTGGGCGCAGGAGAGGTCGAGTGGGTGCCTGGGCGCAGGAGAGGTCGAGTGGGTGCCTGGGCGCAGGAGAGGTCGAGTGGGTGCCTGGGCGCAGGAGAGGTCGAGTGGGTGCCTGGGCGCAGCAGAGGTCGAGTGGGTGCCTGGGCGCAGCAGAGGTCGAGTGGGTGCCTGGGCGCAGCAGAGGTCGAGTGGGTGCCTGGGCGCAGCAGAGGTCGAGTGGGTGCCTGGGCGCAGCAGAGGTCGAGTGGGTGCCTGGGCGCAGCAGAGGTCGAGTGGGTGCCTGGGCGCAGCAGAGGTCGAGTGGGTGCCTGGGCGCAGCAGAGGTCGAGTGGGTGCCTGGGCGCAGCAGAGGTCGAGTGGGTGCCTGGGCGCAGCAGAGGTCGAGTGGGTGCCTGGGCGCAGCAGAGGTCGAGTGGGTGCCTGGGCGCAGCAGAGGTCGAGTGGGTGCCTGGGCGCAGCAGAGGTCGAGTGGGTGCCTGGGCGCAGCAGAGGTCGAGTGGGTGCCTGGGCGCAGCAGAGGTCGAGTGGGTGCCTGGGCGCAGCAGAGGTCGAGTGGGTGCCTGGGCGCAGCAGAGGTCGAGTGGGTGCCTGGGCGCAGCAGAGGTCGAGTGGGTGCCTGGGCGCAGCAGAGGTCGAGTGGGTGCCTGGGCGCAGCAGAGGTCGAGTGGGTGCCTGGGCGCAGCAGAGGTCGAGTGGGTGCCTGGGCGCAGCAGAGGTCGAGTGGGTGCCTGGGCGCAGCAGAGGTCGAGTGCCTGTCTGGGCGCAGCAGAGGTCGAGTGCCTGTCTGGGCGCAGCAGAGGTCGAGTGCCTGTCTGGGCGCAGCAGAGGTCGAGTGCCTGTCTGGGCGCAGCAGAGGTCGAGTGCCTGTCTGGGCGCAGCAGAGGTCGAGTGCCTGTCTGGGCGCAGCAGAGGTCGAGTGCCTGTCTGGGCGCAGCAGAGGTCGAGTGCCTGTCTGGGCGCAGCAGACGTCGAGTGCCTGTCTGGGCGCAGCAGACGTCGAGTGCCTGTCTGGGCGCAGCAGACGTCGAGTGCCTGTCTGGGCGCAGCAGACGTCGAGTGCCTGTCTGGGCGCAGCAGACGTCGAGTGCCTGTCTGGGCGCAGCAGACGTCGAGTGCCTGTCTGGGCGCAGCAGACGTCGAGTGCCTGTCTGGGCGCAGCAGACGTCGAGTGCCTGTCTGGGCGCAGCAGACGTCGAGTGCCTGTCTGGGCGCAGCAGACGTCGAGTGCCTGTCTGGGCGCAGCAGACGTCGAGTGCCTGTCTGGGCGCAGCAGACGTCGAGTGCCTGTCTGGGCGCAGCAGACGTCGAGTGCCTGTCTGGGCGCAGCAGAGGTCGAGTGCCTGTCTGGGCGCAGCAGCGGTCGAGTGCCTGTCTGGGCGCAGCAGAGGTCTAGTGCCTGTCTGGGCGCAGCAGAGCAGAGTGTGTGCAGCAGAGCTTTGTGTGCAGCAGAGCTTTGTGTGCAGCAGAGCTTTGTGTATATATGCTGTTTAGGCAGCAGAGTGTGTATTTACTCTGGACAGCAGAGCTTTGTGAATATGTGCTGTTAGGGCAGTGCAGCAGAGATGTGTGTGCAGCAAAGCTGTGTGTATATATAGTCTTTGGACAGCAGAGAGCAGAGCCGTGTGTGTGTGTGTGTGTGTGTGTGTGTGTGTGTGTATATATACAGTTAGGTCCAGAAATCTTTGGACAGTGACACAATTTTCGCGAGTTGGGCTCTGCATGCCACCACATTGGATTTGAAATGAAACCTCTACAACAGAATTCAAGTGCAGATTGTAACGTTTAATTTGAAGGTTTGAACAAAAATATCTGATAGAAATTGTAGGAATTGTACACATTTCTTTACAAACACTCCACATTTTAGGAGGTCAAAAGTAATTGGACAAATAAACCAAACCCAAACAAAATATTTTTATTTTCAATATTTTGTTGCAAATCCTTTGGAGGCAATCACTGCCTTAAGTCTGGAACCCATGGACATCACCAAACGCTGGGTTTCCTCCTTCTTAATGCTTTGCCAGGCCTTTACAGCCGCAGCCTTCAGGTCTTGCTTGTTTGTGGGTCTTTCCGTCTTAAGTCTGGATTTGAGCAAGTGAAATGCATGCTCAATTGGGTTAAGATCTGGTGATTGACTTGGCCATTGCAGAAGGTTCCACTTTTTTGCACTCATGAACTCCTGGGTAGCTTTGGCTGTATGCTTGGGGTCATTGTCCATCTGTACTATGAAGCGCCGTCCGATCAACTTTGCGGCATTTGGCTGAATCTGGGCTGAAAGTATATCCCGGTACACTTCAGAATTCATCCGGCTACTCTTGTCTGCTGTTATGTCATCAATAAACACAAGTGACCCAATGCCATTGAAAGCCATGCATGCCCATGCCATCACGTTGCCTCCACCATGTTTTACAGAGGATGTGGTGTGCCTTGGATCATGTGCCGTTCCCTTTCTTCTCCAAACTTTTTTCTTCCCATCATTCTGGTACAGGTTGATCTTGGTCTCATCTGTCCATAGAATACTTTTCCAGAACTGAGCTGGCTTCATGAGGTGTTTTTCAGCAAATTTAACTCTGGCCTGTCTATTTTTGGAATTGATGAATGGTTTGCATCTAGATGTGAACCCTTTGTATTTACTTTCATGGAGTCTTCTCTTTACTGTTGACTTAGAGACAGATACACCTACTTCACTGAGAGTGTTCTGGACTTCAGTTGATGTTGTGAACGGGTTCTTCTTCACCAAAGAAAGTATGCGGCGATCATCCACCACTGTTGTCATCCGTGGACGCCCAGGCCTTTTTTGAGTTCCCAAGCTCACCAGTCAATTCCTTTTTTCTCAGAATGTACCCGACTGTTGACTGTTGATTTTGCTACTCCAAGCATGTCTGCTATCTCTCTGATGGATTTTTTCTTTTTTTTCAGCCTCAGGATGTTCTGCTTCACCTCAATTGAGAGTTCCTTAGACCGCATGTTGTCTGGTCACAGCTTCCAAAATGCAAAACCACACACCTGTAATCAACCCCAGACCTTTTAACTACTTCATTGATTACAGGTTAACGAGGGAGACGCCTTCAGAGTTAATTGCAGCCCTTAGAGTCCCTTGTCCAATTACTTTTGGTCCCTTGAAAAGAAGGGAATTTTGTTTACTTACCGTAAATTCCTTTTCTTCTAGCTCCAATTGGGAGACCCAGACAATTGGGTGTATAGCTCATGCCTCCGGAGGCCACACAAAGTATTACACTAAAAGTGTAAAGCCCCTCCCCTTCTGCCTATACACCCCCCGTGCATCACGGGTTCCTCAGTTTTAGTGCAAAAGCAAGAAGGAGGAAAGCAAATAAATTGGTTTAAAGTAACTTCAATCCGAAGAATCTCGGAGAACTGAAACCATTCAACATGAACAACATGTGTACACGAATTAACAACAGGGCGGGTGCTGGGTCTCCCAATTGGAGCTAGAAGAAAAGGAATTTACGGTAAGTAAACAAAATTCCCTTCTTCTTTGTCGCTCCATTGGGAGACCCAGACAATTGGGACGTCCCAAAGCAGTCCCTGGGTGGGTAAAATAATACCTCATAATAGAGCCGTAAGACGGCCCGTTCCTACAGGTGGGCAACCGCCGCCTGAAGGACTCGTCTACCTAGGCTGGCATCCGCCGAAGCATAGGCATGCACCTGATAGTGTTTGGTGAAAGTGTGCAGGCTCGACCAGGTAGCCGCCTGGCACACCTGCTGAGCCGTCGCCTGGTGCCGTAAAGCCCAGGACGCACCGACGGCTCTGGTAGAATGGGCCTTTAGCCCTGAGGGAACCGGAAGCCCAGAAGAACGGTAGGCTTCAAGAATTGGTTCCTTGATCCACCGAGCCAGGGTGGATTTGGAAGCCTGTAACCCCTTACGCTGACCAGCGACAAGGACAAAGAGTGCATCCGAGCGGTGCAGAGGCGCCGTACGGGAAATGTAGATTCTGAGTGCTCTCACCAGCTCTAACAAATGCAAATCCCTTTCACATTGATGAACTGGATGAGGACAAAAAGAAGGCAAGGAGATATCCTGATTGAGATGAAAGGTGGATACCACCTTAGGAAGGAATTCCGGAACCGGGCGCAGCACCACCTTGTCCTGGTGAAACACCAGGAAAGGGGCTTTGCATGACAGCGCTGCTAGCTCAGACACTCTCCGAAGTGAGGTGACTGCTACTAGGAAGACCACTTTCTGCGAAAGGCGAGAAAGAGAAATATCTTTCAAAGGTTCAAAGGGTGCCTTCTGAAGGGCCAGCAGAACCCTGTTCAGATCCCAGGGTTCTAACGGCCGCCTGTAAGGAGGAACAATGTGACAAACCCCTTGCAGGAACGTGCGTACCTGAGAAAGCCTGGCAAGACGCTTCTGAAAGAACACAGAGAGCGCTGAGACTTGTCCCTTAAGGGAGCCGAGCGACAAACCTTTTTCCAATCCTGATTGAAGAAAGGAAAGAAACGTGGGCAATGCAAATGGCCAGGGAGAAAATCCCTGATCAGAGCACCAAGAAAGGAATATCTTCCACGTCCTGTGGTAGATCTTGGCAGACGTTGGTTTCCTGGCCTGTCTCATAGTGGCAATGACCTCTTGAGACAACCCTGAAGACGCTAGGATCCAGGACTCAATGGCCACACAGTCAGGTTGAGGGCCGCAGAATTCAGATGGAAAAACGGCCCTTGAGACAGCAAGTCTGGACGGTCTGGCAGTGCCCACGGTTGGCCCACCGTGAGATGCCACAGATCCAGGTACCACGACCTCCTCGGCCAGTCTGGAGCGACGAGAATGGCGTGGCGGCAGTCTGACCTGATCTTGCGTATCACTCTGGGCAACAGTGCCAGAGGTGGGAACACATAAGGGAGTTGAAACTGCGACCAATCTTGAACTAAGGCGTCTGCCGCCAGAGCTCTGTGATCGTGAGATCGTGCCATGAATGCCGTGACCTTGTTGTTGTGCCGGGACGCCATTAGGTCGACGTCCGGCATCCCCCAGCGGCAACAGATCTCCTGAAACACGTCCGGGTGAAGAGACCATTCCCCTGCGTCCATGCCCTGGCGACTGAGAAAATCTGCTTCCCAGTTTTCTACGCCCGGGATGTGAACTGCGGATATGGTGGAGGCCGTGGCCTCCACCCACATCAGAATCCGCTGAACTTCCTGGAAAGCCTGACGACTGCGTGTGCCGCCTTGGTGGTTGATGTAAGCCACCGCTGTGGAGTTGTCCGACTGAATTCGGATCTGCTTGCCTTCCAGCCACTGCTGGAACGCTTTTAGGGCAAGATACACTGCCCTGATCTCCAGAACATTGATCTGAAGGGAGGACTCCTGCTGAGTCCACGTACCCTGAGCCCTGTGGTGGAGAAAGACTGCTCCCCACCCTGACAGACTCGCGTCCGTCGTGACCACCGCCCAGGATGGGGGTAGGAAGGATTTCCCCTTCGACAATGAAGTGGGAAGAAGCCACCACCGAAAGGAAGCTTTGGCTGCTTGGGAGAGGGAGACGTTCCTGTCGAGGGACGTCGACTTCCTGTCCCATTTGCGGAGAATGTCCCATTGAAGTGGGCGCAGATGAAACTGCGCAAAAAGAACTGCCTCCATTGCTGCTACCATCTTCCCTAGGAAGTGCATGAGGCGTCTCAGGGGGTGTGACTGACCTAGAAGGAGAGATTGCACCCCTGTCTGCAGTGAACGCTGTTTGTTCAGCGGAAGCTTCACTATCGCTGAGAGAGTATGAAACTCCATGCCAAGATATGTCAGTGATTGGGCCGGAGTCAGATTTGACTTTGGAAAATTGATGATCCAACCGAAACTCTGGAGAGTCTCTAGAGTAGCATTGAGGCTGTGTTGGCATGCCTCTTGAGAGGGTGCCTTGACTAGGAGATCGTCTAAGTAAGGAATCACCGAGTGTCCCTGAGAGTGAAGGACCGCCACTACTGTAGCCATGACCTTGGTGAAAACCCGTGGGGCTGTCGCCAGGCCGAACGGCAGTGCCACGAACTGAAGGTGTTCGTCTGCTATGGCGAAACGCAGGAAGCGCTGATGCTCTGGAGCAATCGGTACGTGAAGATACGCATCTTTGATATCGACCGATGCAAGGAAGTCTCCCTGGGACATTGAGGCGATGACGGAGCGAAGGGATTCCATCCGGAACCGCCTGGTCTTTACGTGTTTGTTGAGCAGTTTTAGGTCCAGGACAGGACGGAAGGACCCGTCTTTCTTTGGAACCACAAACAGGTTTGAGTAAAAACCGTGACCCTGTTGCTGAAGAGGGACCGGGATCACCACTCCTTCCGCCTTTAGAGTGTCCACCGCCTGCAGAAGAGCATCGGCTCGCTCGGGAGGCGGAGATGTTCTGAAGAATCGAGTCGGAGGACGAGAGCTGAACTCTATCCTGTAACCGTGAGACAGAATGTCTCTCACCCAAGGTCTTTTACCTGTGGCAGCCAGGTGTCGCAAAAGCGGGAGAGCCTGCCACCGACCGAGGATGCGGTGTGAGGAGACTGAAAGTCATGAGGAGGCCGCTTTGGTAGCGGCACCTCCAGCGGTCTTTTTAGGACGTGACTTAGACCGCCATGAATCGGATTTTGTCTGATCCTTCTGAGGCCTTTTGGACGAGGAGAATTGGGACCTGCCCGCGCCCCGAAAGGACCGAAACCTCGACTGTCCCCTCCTCTGTTGGGGTATGTTTGGTTTGGCCTCGGGTAAGGATGTATCCTTTCCCTTGGATTGCTTGATTATTTCATCCAATCGCTCACCAAACAAACGGTCACCAGAAAATGGCAAACTGGTTAAGCACTTTTTGGAAGCCGAATCTGCCTTCCATTCCCGTAGCCACAATGCCCTGCGTATTGCCACCGAATTGTCGGCTGCAACCGCCGTACGGCTCGCAGAGTCCAGGATGGCATTAATAGCGTAGGACGCAAATGCCGTCGTCTGAGTGGTTATGGACGCCACTTGCGGCGCAGACGTACGTGTGATTGCGTCAATCTGCGCTTGACCCGCTGAGATAGCTTGGAGTGCCCATACTGCTGCAAATGCTGGGGCAAAAGATGCGCCGATGGCTTCAAAGATGGATTTCAACCAGAGCTCCATCTGCCTGTCAGTAGCATCCTTGAGGGAAGCCCCATCTTCCACTGCGACTATGGATCTAGCCGCCAGTCTGGAGATTGGGGGATCCACCTTGGGACACTGAGTCCAGCCCTTGACCACGTCAGGGGGAAATGGATAACGTGTATCCTTAAGGCGCTTGGAAAAACACTTATCAGGACAAGCTCGGTGTTTCTGGACTGCGTCTCTGAAGTCAGAGTGGTCCAGAAACATACTCGTGGTACGCTTGGGAAACCTAAAACGGAATTTCTCCTGCTGAGAAACTGACTCCTCCACTGGAGGACCTGAGGGAGAAATATCCAACATTTGATTGATGGACGCGATAAGATCATTCACTATGGCGTCCCCATCAGGTGTATCTAGGTTGAGAGCGGCCTCAGGATCAGAATCCTGATCAGCTACCTCCGCTTCATCATACAGAGAGTCCTGCTGAGACCGTGAACAATGTGATGATGTCGAGGGAGTTTCCCAGCGAGCTCGCTTAGGTGGTCTGGGACTGCGGTCCGTGTCAGAGACCTCACCCTGGGACCTATGAGACACCCCGGGAGGACATTGTTGCTCCAACTGAGGTGGACCATGGTGCAGTGATTCCACAGTGCCCATGGTCTGAGATACCGGTCTGGACTGCAAAGCTTCTAATATCTTAGCCATAGTCTCAGAAAGTCTATCAGTAAAAACTGCAAACTCTGTCCCCGTCACATGGACAGTGTTAGCTGGTGGTTCCCCCTGGGCCCCCCTTCGCAGAGGCTCCGGCTGAGCAAGTGCCACAGGGGCTGAGCATTGCACACAATGAGGGTCAGTGGAACCTGTCGGTAGTATAGCCGTACATGCAGCGCAGGCAGCATAGTAAGTCTGTGCTTTGGCACCATTGCTTCTTGTGGACGACATGCTGTTGTGTCCTCTGAGCAATCCCGGAGGGTATATAGCCAAAAATCAATCGTGCACCATACAGTGTAAAGTATAGCATATAAGGATATAATCTATATGTACACTACTGCACTAGTGGGGCCAGCACCATAGGTGCTGCTTACCGACCGCTCAAGCGGTTGTGTGGTCACCAGAAACGCTGCCTGGGTCTCCCAGAGCTTGTCTCCCCTCTCCAGCGTCGGAAGAGCTGACAGGAATGGCTGCCGGCGTCCTGATGAGAGGAGGAGGCCGTGGGCGTGCCCGAAAAAGTGCGGGAGTCTGGTGCCCCACTGTGCACAGTGAGGGGGGTGGAGTATGCAAAGCACGCTCCAGCCCTCAGTGCTGACGTTCTGCACAACATCTCTCCCTTCCCCTGACTGACAGGCCTGGGGGCGGGAAAAGACCGAGACTAGGCCGGAAAAGCCGGGGACTCAAGTTATAAGCGCGGCCGGCGTATAAGCTCGGTCTGCGCGGAAGTCCTCGGCGTACAAACAATCCCAGGCGCGCTGCCGTGTTGCAAAAGCAGGGCGCGGTCAGGCGGTAGTCTCTAGTAAACCAAGCACACCAGCACGCTGTAGTGTGTGATGACACAAACGCGGTCAGCGCCGCGGTCCCCGGTGCACTAACACACCCAGCAATGCTGGAGTGATTCTGTGCGCGGTCCCCACGGGGACACAGAGTACCTCAAAGCAGCAGTGTCCCTGACGATACTCGGCTCCTTGTCCAGCAGATACCCCAGGTGCTGTGGATGGAGCACGGTCTCAGTGTCTGGAGACCGAATTAGGATCCCACTTCCCCAGAGCCCATCAAGGGATGGGGAAGGAAAACAGCATGTGGGCTCCAGCCTCCGTACCCGCAATGGGTACCTCAACCTTAACAACACCGCCGACAAGAGTGGGGTGAGAAGGGAGCATGCTGGGGGCCCTGTTATGGGCCCTCTTTTCTTCCATCCGACATAGTCAGCAGCTGCTGCTGACCAAGCTGTGGAGCTAATGCGTGGATGTCTGACCTCCTTCGCACAAAGCATGTAAACTGAGGAACCCGTGATGCACGGGGGGTGTATAGGCTGAAGGGGAGGGGCTTTACACTTAGTGTAATACTTTGTGTGGCCTCCGGAGGCATGAGCTATACACCCAATTGGCTGGGTCTCCCAATGGAGCGACAAAGAGGAGGCTATGCATTACAGAGCTATGATTCCTAAACCCTTTCTCCGATTTGGATGTGAAAACTCTCATATTGCAGCTGGGAGTGTGCACTTTCAGCCCATATTATATATATAATTGTATTTCTGACCATGTTTTTGTAAACAGCTAAAATAACAAAACTTGTGTCACTGTCCAAATATTTGTGGACCTAACTGTATATATGTATATATATATATATATATATATATATATATATATATATATATATATATTATATATGCAGCAGAGCTGTGTGTGTGCGCTTGTGTCTATACATATGCAGCAGAGATGTGTGTAACAGTGCTATCAGGGTGTGTGTGTCTGTGTGTCTGTGTGTGTGTAGCAGAGCTGTGTGAGTGTGTGTATGTATGGATCAGAGCTGTGAGTGTGCCCCCCCCATAGCCATCTGTGCAGCCCCCCCAGAGCACTATGCAACACACCACAGTAATGTGTATACCCCCATAGCTACTCCAGTAACATCTATGCCCTCCAGTAATGTCTATGCCCCCCTGCTCCTCCTGTGATGTATATATTGTAGCCCCCAGCCCCACCTGTGATGTATACACAGCAGTGTCAGTGTGCACTGTACGCGGCCATGTCTGATATTGTTGACCATCATGCAGCACAGCCACATGCCCAGGAGGAGCTGGATGTAGACAAGCGGGATTGTGTCTGCATGCATGTATATGTATGTCAGTGTATATGACTGTATAGATTTGTCTGTTTATAAAGTATTTTTGAGAGTTTGTCTTCAAATATGTATATGTACATATGCCTGTATGTGTACGTATCTGTGTATATGCGTGTCTGTGTGTGGATGGGGCCCACTGAGACTCTTCCGCCCGGGGCCCACAAAAACCTGGAGCCGGCCCTGCGGGGGTGCTTTGATGGTGACACTGTTGGGGATTTATTCAAAATTGAAGGCATACTGAACCAGCATGGCTACCACAGCATCTTGCAGCGGCGTGCTATTCCATCCGGTTTGCGATTAGTTGGACCATCATTTATTTTTCAACAGGACAATGACCCCTTTATATATAATACAGAACAAAAGTTTGGACACACCTTCTCATTCAAAGAGTTTTCTTTATTTTCATGACTCTGAAAATTGTAGATTCACATTGAAGTCATCAAAACTATGAATTAACACATGTGGAATGAAATACTTAAAAAAGTCTGAAACAACTGAAAATATGTCTTATATTCTAGGTTCTTCAAAGTAGCCACCTTTTGCTTTGATTACTGCTTTGCACACTCTTGGCATTCTCTTGATGAGCTTCAAGAGGTAGTCACCGGAAATGGTTTTCCAACAGTCTTGAAGGAGTTCCCAGAGATGCTTAGCACTTGTTGGCCCTTTTGCCTTCACTCTGCGGTCCAGCTCACCCCAAACCATCTCGATTGGGTTCAGGTCTGGTGACTGAGGAGGCCAGGTCATCTGGCGTAGCACCCCATCACTCGCCTTCTTAGTCAAATAGCCCTTACACAGCCTGGAGGTGTGTTTGGGGTCATTGTCCTGTTGAAAAAAAATGATGATCCAACTAAATGCAAACCGGATGGAATAGCACGCCGCTGCAAGATGCTGTGGCAGCCATGCTGATTCTGTATGCCTTCAATTTTGAATAAATCCCCAACAGTGTCACCAGCAAAGCCCCCCACACATCACACCTCCTCCTCCATGCTTCACGGTGGGAACCAGCCATGTAGAGTCCATCCGTTCACCTTTTCTACAAAGACACACGGTGGTTGGATCCAAAGATCTCAAATTTGGACTCATCAGACCAAAGCACAGATTTCCACTGGTCTAATGTCCATTCCTTGTGTTCTTTAGCCCAAACAAGTCTCTTCTGCTTGTTGCCTGTCCTTAGCAGTGGTTTCCTAGCAGCTATTTTAACATGAAGGCCTGCTGCACAAAATCTAATCTTAGCAGTTCTAGAGATGTGTCTGCTGCTAGAACTCTGTGTGGCATTGACCTGATCTCTAATCTGAGCTGCTGTTAACCTGCAATTTCTGAGGCTGGTGACTCGGATAAACTTATCCTCCGCAGCAGAGGTGACTCTTGTTCTTCCTTTCCTGGGGCGGTCCTCATGTGAGCCAGTTTCTTTGTAGCGCTTGATGGTTCTTGCCACTGCACTTGGGGACACTTTCAAAGTTTTCCCAATTTTTCGGACTGACTGACCTTCATTTCTTAAAGTAATGATTTATATATATATATATATATATATATATATATATATATATATATATATATATATATATATATATATTTAATTCTGTATTTTTGGATGGTAAAAAGGGGAACAAATCAAACTATTGTTGTTTTACATTTTTTTCATTACAGTTCATATTGAACCTTTGATCATCTCGTTTGTTCTATACACTGCAATAAAAGGTGTTGCAGAATATGGTTAAAATCACAGTCTCCTATGAAGCACCAAGATGGCCACAAAAGGGATCTTCAGTAGCCCCCGACTGCCATGATGACCCGTTGCAGGAGAGGTGCAGCAAACACCCGAATGAACGCTCCAGAGACTGACGATTGGTAGCTGTTCGCTGTTAGAGGCAAATGCCGGCTGTGTAACACAGCCGGCATCTGCTGTCTATGGAGCAGGCTCCGCTCCGGTATTCTCTTCTCACACCCATACCAGCTCCATGACATAGCAGTACTTCACTGAGTGGGAAGGGGTTGAAGAAGTTGTCCAACTTCTATACGAAAAAAAACAAAAAACCCTACTTACCTCTTCTTTTCCCCAGCACTACACTGTTGATGTATAGTCAGTGAGACATGTTTCAGAGAATCCGAAAAGGTGAGATGTCCCGGTCACTGGTCTTACCAGAGATGTTGTCCGGTGATCGTCTCTCGCCATCTCATGAATGCTGTAAATCAGTCGGTGTCATGTGTCTCCGTGGTTTGTATCATTGGAGGGGACCCAACAAGCACAACGTCTGCAGAGTGTGTTCTCTTGGTGCTGCGCGTTTTCAGACTTGCACATTATCTGGTGTGAGTTGGTGTTCTTGGGATAGGACCATTATTTTGTGATCCCCCGGACACCATTATATATAGGACAATTCATTGATCACTACGGTCGAGTCAGAAACTATTTTAATATAAAAACTAATTACATGACAATAAGAAGTTCTCATCACAAGGTCCTACTCCTCGTCGTGTTCCCTACACCATGGCCTCCATGTGGAGGAGCTTCAATGCTTCCGAAATCTGAGGGCTGGTGTCCATCTGTCCGTACATGCCCACCAGGAAGGCTCTGTGCAGGAGTACGGCCGCATGTTCTGTGGAGACAAACAGAATGCATAGCTATATACAGTGCTATAGGATACAGAGTAACAAATCCACCCATAACATTGGGTTCAGAAAAACCAAATGTGTATTGTCAAGGGACTATGATTGGTGGGTGTCTTCACCAATATTGAGAATTCAATCCCCATGTTCATCGCTTTCTCTGGGGGACCCGGGTACCTTCTTAGCTCCATTTAAAGGGAACCTATCAACAGTTTTTTGACCTACAAGCTGCGGCCACCAACAGTGGGCTCTTATATACAGCAGTCTAACATGCTGTATATAAGAGCCCAGGCCGCTGTGTAGAACGTTAAAATCACTTTATAATACTCACCTAGAAGGTCGCTCCGGTGCACAACAGTCGGATGGGTGGCGCCGTTCTCTAGGACCAGCGCCTCCTCTTTCAGCCATCTTGGTCTGCTTTATTCTGAAGCCACGGTGCAAGACGCGTCTACGTCATACACTCGCGCTGGCATTGAGGTCCTGCGCAGGTGCACTTTGATCTGTCCTCCTCAGGGCAGATCAAAATATAGTAGTGCGCATGCGCAGGATCGGCGAGCGTGTATGACGTAGGACGGGTCATGCACACAGGCTTCAGAATAAGGAAGATTAAGATTGCCGAAAGGGGAGGCGCCGGTCCCAGAGAACGGCGCCACCCATCCGACTGTTGTGCACCGGAGCGACCTTCTAGGTGAGTATTATTAAGTGTTTTTTATGTTCTACATAGCGGCCTGGGCTCTTATATACAGCATGTTAGAATCATGTATATAACAGCCCAGTGGTGGTGGCTGCAGCTTATAGGCCAAAAAAGTGGTGACAGGTTCCCTTTAAGTGCATGGGGATGGCTGGAGATCCCCGGCAGGAGGTGACGAGGGAAAACTTAGGCGGGGCACCGCGATGCACCAACGCCACCTCTATTCTTTCCTCATAACTCCATTACTGGTACAAAATGGGTAAACTCACCTCGGCACAGCAGTGTGTACTCTGGCAGATTCCTCAGCGCCGTCTGCACTACTTCAAAGTCCCTGCTGCCCAAACAATACATGAAGGTGGGCAGGAAGTCTGTAGCAATACTGAGTGCAGAAAAGAGGAATAAATCATTAGAATTAAGGGGTTTACATTAAATTGTTGCTGATTGGAGGGGGAAGGTGTCTGACCACTAGGAATCCCAATGATCTTGAGAACAAAGTTCAGTCTGAATGTACCTCCTCTCTATGGGGGCATTGGAGGTATTCTGAATGAAGTGCTCGGAGAATGAATAGAGGGGGTGCACATGCTCAGTCAACGTTCTACAGTGGGGGTCTGTCATGCGATGTTGGGGTCTGCACACATCTGCTGGCACAGCATCGTCAGACTCTGATTACACTAGAGTCTGGCAAGCAACCTGAGGCTTCTGGATTGTTCAGCCTGAGCCGGACGTCGGCTGGTTCAGGTTCACTGGTCTTCACCTCTGCAGTGAGTTAATTCCTGCAAACTGGTGAGCAGGATCTAAGAGCTAAGGTTGCTAATTGCCACATGCAGCCGTCTCCTCCCTATTTAAGGCACAGCTTTCTTCCATTGCCGATTATAGCTTCAGCGATCCCGGTCTTGGTGGTTACCTTGTTTATGGTGATCTGTGCTGCACTTCTGAGTGGTATGTGAGTTCCCCTGTTGTGCGTTACTTCCTTCCCTTTTTTGTTGTTCCCCAGTACACATTATCTCTCCTTTCTGTTTGAGTGCTGTGTGTGCGCGAGTTTCTGTTGTCCCTTGTCTGTGTTGTTTTGTGGGGTTTTGGCTTTGTGTGGGAGAAGGGGAGCAAGATCAAGGCCTGGACAGGAGTTAGGGCCACGCTGGGGGCTCATACCTGACTACCATCAAGCCTACCTCCAAGATAAAGGACAGTGCAGTGTCTCAAGTCTGAGGGCCAGCCTAGGGACCTGTCCTGTCATTACATACCCCGTGACAGGGTCCCAAAGTTCAGACCTCTAATGATCTCTATTGTTTTGACTTAGTACAGCCCCTTTAAGGGGCTACGCATTCAGTGCTGAAACCCGTCAGAACACATGTACATCGGCACTGCCATTATAAACCAAATATCTAGGACAAAGCACCACAAACACCTGTGCTCCAACTGTGTGTCCAAGAAAGTGCTGGTCGGTGCCGGGTCAGATCAGGGTAACATTGCAGTAGGGCAGTACTTGCACCAGATTTGTGTTTGCGCCATTTCTGATAGTCATGTGGAATTAGCGCCTTTTCCATCCTTGTTATGCCCATTATAAATCTGATTATTATGCCGACCACATGTGTGATTGCAGCCGAGGACGGCGCGGCAAACATCACAGCTAAAAGGGAAAGAAGAAATGTAAAAGCAAAAGCCGGCTCCGAAAAACAAAAGCTGCGGATCTCACCTGGGATTACACTGAATGGCGCGTAAGGCCAGGGTGAAGGCCTGATTGCGGCACGATTCCTCGGCGGAGCTCATAAGCCTCTGAAAATCACTCTGCGAAAGAAAAACACACAGGGAAGAGGCAGGCGATGTTCAGTAATGAAAGCGCACAGTGTACAGCATTGATTCTCCCCCGTAATAAATTCACAAGATCACAGACGAGCCGACCCCAGTCCTGCTCCCTTGTTACATCGTATCGGTATAGAACAAGATGCAGCACCCCTGCTGTGGAAAGAAGAGGAGCCGAGCCCACCAGGGATACGGGAAGTTTAGGAAGTTACATACTGATCACTTCAGAGGCCAGGACGACCGTGGTCCAGCACAGAAACGCCTGCAATCCTGATGTGCAGACAGTAAATTAAATACACTGACTTGTATCTGCAAATACAGCCAAAGACTGCTATAAAGGGGGTGTCTTGGCTGGTGTGTGGGGTCTTAAAGGGAATCTGTCAGCAGCATGATGTAGGGACACAGACCCTGATTCCAGCGATGTGTCACTTACTTTACTGCGTGCAGCAGTAGTGATACAATTACAGTTTTCTCTGCTGCAGATCTAGCAGAGCTCTGAATGCTGAGCAGTGTATAGCCCCACTCACACCACTGATTGGAAGCTGTGTATAACTCCACCCACCCCACTGATTGGCAGCTGTGTACAGTGTGTATAACCCCTCCCACCCCAATTGGCAGCATTCTGTGTACATGGTGTATAACCCCACCCCCACCACTGATTGCTAGCTTCCTGTGTACACTGTGTATAACTCCACCCCCACCAATTGGCAGCTGTGTACACTGTATATAACCCTACCCTGCGCACCCCACTGATTGGCAGCTTTCTGTGTACACTGTGTATAACTCCACCCCCACCAATTGGCAGCTGTGTACACTGTGTATAACCCTGCCCACCCCACTGATTGGCAGCTGTGTACACTGTATAACCCCGCCCACCCCACTGATTGGCAGCTTTCTGTGTACGCTGTGTATAACCCGGCCCACCCCACTGATAGGCAGCTTTCTCTGTACGCTGTGTATAACCCACCCCAACCACTGATTGGCAGCTTTCTGTATATAACCCCACCCACACACTGATTGGCAGCTGTGTACATGGTGTATAACCTCGCCCACACCATTGATTGGCATCTTTCTGTGTACACTGTATAACCTCACCCACACCACTGATTGGCAGCTTACTGTATATAACCACATCAACACCACTGATTGGCAGCCTTCTGTGTAAACCTAGTCCAGTAGTGATAATCTCCTGCTGATAAAACACTGGATTTTACTGAAACATCAAAACAGCCAAGTAAGCGACACATTCCAGTAATCTGGGTCTCTGTTCCTACATTATTCTGCTCACAGATTAAATAGCAAAATCCTGCTTACAGATTCTCTTTAATGTTATAAGCGGCATTAATTTTCAATGTAGAAGTGAGTGGCATGAGATAACCCCTTAAGGAGAAGTCCTTGTTAGATATCAGCTCTTACAGATGGGGAGGAGGGGGCATTTCAACCTCCATATACTCAAACAGACTCAAAATAGACTCATCTATGGGGGGGTCTTAGCCGTATGATCACTTACCCCTGCTAGTATACAAGGACAGGCAGTGGAGGGATATATTAGCGTCCTTACACGCGGTTTAATGGGGGACCTTTTTCAGGTAGGATTGGTCACATCGCATGCAATGTTGACTTACAATGTGATCTATACTGATTCATATAACACCGGCACAATCCTTTGGATATAGTGAAAAGACGGGACTTGTTGGATAAATAAGCGGAAAGCGCCAGATGGAGGGGTCGGCGATACTCACCGCGAAGAAGGAGAGGATTTCAGGCCGGCGCATGGACATTTCATCTATGTCGCTCAGGACCTGCAGGACGTCTGGAAGAAAAAAAAGAAAAAAGGAAACCAGTGCAAGAAGCAGCGACTTAAACCCATCACAAGACGACGCCGGCGAGAAGCCGGGCCAGCGTGACACAATCAGCGGCCGGGATGGAAACGCCGTCTTTCAATCAAGCAATTCATTCTGCAGAGAGAATGAAGTGTGATGACAGATCGGCATGGATCCTGGGAGAAGCGGCCCGGCTGCCAGCGCTGCACGGCTCACATCGCCTCGGGCAAGGCTTTAAAGAACTGATCAGATTGCGAGCGGACGCGGCCGTGGACGGAGAATTACCAGCGGTGGAGCCGAGGTGTATTAAATAAAAAAAAAAAAAAAAGAAAAAAAATCAAAACTCTACAGATCTTGATCGCTCGTGGGATTTTCTTTAATTATATTTGGACTTCTCTCTAATAAATATAGACTGCTGCGTTCTTCCAAGGGTTCGGAAATATCACAAGCTTTCCTAGCCTGCGGGCGAGGAGACGCAGCCACGTATTACTGGATAGATCTTCAAGCCAATCCGTGTCCAAGTGAAGCATAAAAAAAAAAAAAACCGATTGCTGGAGAGACCAAAGTCTCGGGACTATGAAGTCTTAAAGGCATCTGTTCACCTTAAAGGAAACCGGTCAGGTCCAATATGCAGCCATAATCACGAGCAGTTCCGGGTGTATACACTAGCATAGATAAAGAGATCTTTAGAAAAAGTATTTCTAAAGATCCTTTATGATATGCAAATGAGGCCAAGGACTAGTTGGGAACCTGTCAGGTGCAATATGCAGCCAGAACCACGAGCAGTTCTGGGTGAATATTGCTAATCCCTGCCTACCCGCCCCTGTATCTAGTAGCATACATAAATAGATCTTTATAAAAAGTATTTCTAAAGAGCCTTTATGATATGCTAATGAGTGCAGGGACTAGTCACAAGTTTGCTACTTCCCCTGACTAGTCCGCCCTATTAGCATGTCCACAGGGGAATGCTATGCTAACATGCTATTCAATGCCCATTGCCCAGCGTCAGCGACGCACGTACCTGTCTGTTGTCACCACCTCAGACGCCGGGTTGCGGTTCAGTGTGCATGATCAGACGTCCCGGCACTTTCCGTTATATTCCGATATATTCCGTTATCGGGCTTCAGAGAGGTCTATCGCGCATGACTGGAAGTGACGGGGACTTCTGATCATGGGCACAGACCCTAAACCCGGTGTCTGAGGCAGTGAGGACACCGGTACATGTGACACTGGGACGTCCCTGAGGGTGGACTATTCGGGGAACTAACGTCATTGGGACTAGTCCCCTCGCTCATTAGCATATCATGAAGGATCATTAGAAATCCTCTCTCTAAAGATCTCTTTATCTATGCTACTAGATACAGGGGCGGTTAGGCAGGGATTAGCAATATCACCCAGAACTGCACGTGGCGCTCTGTGCATATTGCACCTGACAGGTTCCCTTTAAATACCGCAGGGCATAATTATATACATGGAGGTGAAAAAGAAAGGCTTCTGTCATACTCTATACATACTATTGTTGCTTTGTTTGCTACCTAACAAAAAGGAAAATAAAAAAAATCTGAGGAACGCAATCAGAAAGTTCTATTCTTCTCTTAAAAAGTGTTGGTATTTCGGTAGGGTGCACCATTAGTCCACTGATCACGAGAATGAAGGGGACACAGCGCTACATCAGAGCCCAATCCCCTTCTCGTTGTTTCATGCAGCCCCATTAGGCCTCTGTTACAGTTCCCTGCACAGCTGAGCAGCCAATGTGCGCGGGAAAAGTTGAAAGGATCCCAGAGCTACACTAGTCTTGTGCCTAATTCATTCCCAATGACCGTGGGGGTCCCGGAAGAAAGAACCCACTGAGTATAACGTGATGGCATGTAGCGATGCACCATGCTAGTGTTAAGGTGGCTTTACACACTGCAACATCGCAAACGACATTGCTGTAACGTCACCGGTTTTGTGACGTAATAGCGACCTCCCCAGCGACATTGCAGTGTGTGAATCACATCAGCGACCTGGCCCCTGCTGTGAAGTTGCTGATCGCTACAAATCGTTCAGGACCATTCTTTGGTCCTTTGTTTCCCGCTGTGCAGCAAAGTCTCAGTGTGTAAAGGGGACTTTACAGCGACTTCGTTAGCGACTTCCCTTTCAAAAAGCTGCTTTACAACGTCCCCAATGACTAGCTAGGTCGTTCTGCAGGTCTGCAACGCTGTTGCGTCGTTGGCCAGGTCTGCCTGTTTGACAGCTCACCAGAGACTCACCAGAGACTTTGTAGCGATCCCGGCCAGGTTGGGATTGCTGGTGGGATCGCTAGAAAGTCTCAGTGTGTAAAGGGGCCTATAGATAGATAGATACATAGAGGGATAGATAGATAGATAGAGGGATAGATAGATAGATAGATAGAGGGATAGATAGATAGATAGAGAGCTAGAGGGATAGATAGATAGATAGATAGATAGAGGGATAGATAGAGGGATAGATAGAGGGATAGATAGAGGGATAGATAGAGGGATAGATAGAGGGATAGATAGAGGGATAGATAGAGGGATAGATAGAGGGATAGATAGAGGGATAGATAGAGGGATAGATAGAGGGATAGATAGAGGGATAGATAGAGGGATAGATAGATAGATAGATAGATAGATAGATAGATAGATAGATAGAGGGATAGATAGATAGATAGAGGGATAGATAGATAGATAGAGGGATAGATAGATAGATAGAGGGATAGATAGATAGATAGAGGGATAGATAGATAGATAGATAGATAGATAGATAGAGGGATAGATAGATAGATAGATAGATAGAGGGATAGATAGAGGGATAGATAGAGGGATAGATAGAGGGATAGATAGAGGGATAGATAGAGGGATAGATAGAGGGATAGATAGAGGGATAGATAGAGGGATAGATAGAGGGATAGATAGAGGGATAGATAGAGGGATAGATAGAGGGATAGATAGAGGGATAGATAGAGGGATAGATAGAGGGATAGATAGAGGGATAGATAGAGGGATAGATAGAGGGATAGATAGATAGATAGATAGAGGGATAGATAGATAGATAGATAGATAGAGGGATAGATAGATAGATAGAGAGATAGAGGGATAGATAGATAGATAGATAGATAGATAGATAGAGGGATAGATAGATAGATAGATAGAGGGATAGATAGAGGGATAGATAGAGGGATAGATAGAGGGATAGATAGAGGGATAGATAGAGGGATAGATAGATAGATAGATAGATAGAGGGATAGATAGAGGGATAGATAGATAGATAGATAGATAGAGGGATAGATAGATAGATAGATAGATAGATAGAGGGATAGATAGATAGATAGATAGAGGGATAGATAGAGGGATAGATAGAGGGATAGATTAGATAGATAGATAGATAGATAGAGGGATAGATAGATAGATAGGATAGATAGATAGATAGATAGATAGAGGGATAGATAGATAGATAGATAGATAGCTAGATAAAGGGATAGATAGATAGAGGGATAGATAGAGGGATAGATAGATAGAGGGATAGATAGATAGATAGATAGAGGGATAGATAGATAGATAGATGGATAGATAGATAGAGGGATAGATAGATAGAGGGATAGATAGATAGAGGGATAGATAGATAGATAGATAGAGGGATAGATAGATAGATAGAGGGATAGATAGATAGATAGATGGATAGATAGATAGAGGGATAGATAGATAGAGGGATAGATAGAGGGATAGATAGAGGGATAGATAGATAGATAGAGGGATAGATAGATAGATAGATAGATAGATAGAGGGATAGATAGAGGGATAGATAGAGGGATAGATAGATAGATAGAGGGATAGATAGATAGATAGAGAGATAGAGGGATAGATAGATAGATAGATAGAGGGATAGATAGATAGATAGATAGATAGAGGGATAGATAGAGGGATAGATAGAGGGATAGATAGAGGGATAGATAGAGGGATAGATAGAGGGATAGATAGAGGGATAGATAGAGGGATAGATAGAGGGATAGATAGAGGGATAGATAGAGAGATAGATAGAGGGATAGATAGAGGGATAGATAGAGGGATAGATAGATAGATAGAGAGATAGATAGAGGGATAGATAGATAGATAGTAGAGGGATAGATAGATAGATAGAGGGATAGATAGATAGATAGAGGGATAGATAGATAGATAGAGGGATAGACAGATAGATAGAGGGATAGATAGAGAGATAGATAGAGGGATAGATAGAGGGATAGATAGATAGATAGAGAGATAGATAGATAGATAGAGGGATAGATAGATAGATAGAGAGATAGATAGATAGATAGATAGATAGATAGATAGATTAGATAGATAGATAGAGGGATAGATAGATAGATAGAGGGATAGATAGATAGATAGAGGAGATAGATAGATAGATAGAGGGATAGATAGATAGATAGAGGGATAGATAGATAGATAGATAGATAGATAGAGGGATAGATAGATAGAGAGATAGATAGAGGGATAGATAGAGGGATAGATAGAGGGATAGATAGAGGGAAGATAGATAGAGGGATAGATAGAGAGATAGAGGGATAGATAGAGGATAGATAGAGGGATAGATAGAGTAGATAGAGAGGGATAGATAGATAGATAGAGAGATAGAGGGATAGATAGATAGATAGAGAGATAGAGGGATAGATTGTGAGATTGTGTGAGAGTGTGATAGTGAGAGAGAGAGTGATAGATAGAGTGATGTGGTGTGATAGAGTGTGGAGTGATAGATTGATAGAGTGAGTAGAGGTGTTTGATAGAAGGATAGATTGTGGGTGTGATAGAGGAGTGAGAGTAGAGGGATAGATAGAGGGATTGATGTGAGGGTTTGAGTAGAGGGAGTGAGAGTGGGATGAGTTAGAGGGAGTTAGATGGAGAGGAGTGAGCTAGGGTGTGTTAGTGGGTGAGGAGCAGGGTGTGTTAGAGGGATAGTGATGAGGGTAGGTAGTAGTGAGATAGAGAGTGGGTGTAGAGTGTGAGATGTGTGAGTGATGTGGTGTGAGAGTGTGAGTGAGTGAGTGTGTGAGTGTGGTGTGTGTCGTGTGTGAGAGATAGTGAGGTAGTAGAGAGTGTGTGAGGTGTGTGAGTGGGAGAGATAGAGGGATTGATAGTGGGAGAGAGTAGAGGGTTAGTATAGGTGTGTATGAGTGAGTGATGAGATTGAGGTGTGAGTGTGTGAGGGAGATGTGTGCTGAGTGTGAGTGATGAGTGAGGAGTGTGTGTGAGTGAGAGAGTGAGTGAGGTTTGTGTGGAGAGAGTGAGTGGGTGAGTGAGGGGAGTGTGAGTGGGAGAGTGGAGTGTGTCGTAGTGTGAGTGTGTGAGGGATGTGAGTGAGTGTGTGTGTGTGGGTGTGAGAGTGTGTGGAGAGAGTGTGTGAGAGTGTGTGTGAGAGTGTGTTAGGGTTGTGTGTGTGGGTCGGGTGTGTGTGTGGTGCTGTGTGTGGTGGGAGTGAGTGTGTGAGTGAGTGTGGGTGTGTGGTGTGTCTTGAGGGTGTGTGTGTGTGAGGGTGTGTGTGAGAGGTGGTGTGTGAGTGTGTGGTGTGTGTGTGGTGTGTGTGTGGGTGTGTGAGAGTGTGTGAGGGTGAGTGAGTGTGTGTGTGGGAGAGTGTGGATGTGTGTGAGGTGTGTGAGTGTGTGTGTGGGTGTGTGTGTGGTGGTGTGTAGTGTGTGGGTGTGTGTGGTGGTGTGTCGCGTGGTGGGGGGTGTGTGTGTGTCGTGAGACGTGTGTGTG